>NC_088914.1:86534318-86837349 GCF_963576675.1 Euphorbia lathyris | reverse complement strand
GTCAACTGTTACTGAATTTGTGTTCCTTTTTAGACTATGTAGTTTGATTTCAGAATATTAATTTGTCGATTTTTTTCACTACATTCTATATTTTTTGGTGGATTATCGAGGCTTCTTTTGCCTGGTCATAATTTCCGAAGTTCCCACACCTCGTTGTGTTGGCAACTTGGCAGTAGTTACCGCTTTATTATTTGATTTTGAAATTTTATCTTTGTTATACAGGCAATGAAACTAAACTGGGGATGAGTAGGGGTATCCCTGAACCGAAGCTTACGGCTGTGGATGCCATGATTGACAAGCTGACTGGAGCTATATTTGTTTTCCAATTAGTGGTAGTTATTGTGCTGGGCATTGCTGGTAATGTCTGGAAGGATACAGAAGCAAGAAAGGTTTGTGGGCTTATAAACTTATGATTCTTTTGCAATAATTAAGTTGAAATCATATTAAAAGATTTTTTTTTGTAGCTGATTACATGGCTCTTGGGTATATAGAGATTTAGTTTCTTCTCGTATGAAATTGTAGCTTTTTTATTTTCCATTACAAAAATCTTAATGAAATTTTAAGTAAACCTGAATAAGCACATTGAGGATTTATAAGGAGATTTAGTCTCCAATTTCTTACTTTGAAAAGTAAAAAACAATCTCAAGTTTCTGGTATCATGACTGCCAGTTTTCTCTCCACTTCTTTCTCTTATTTACCTTCTGTGTTTCTTTCTTCATGTACATGCTGTTTCAACAATAAATGTTCATAATTCTCAAATTTTAGATCAACACTACTTGCTTTGCTTCCTTTTCTTTGCAAGGCAGTCTAGTATCTTAAAATTGCCTTGGCTATGCTTCTCATTATATTTCGGATTTTGAGTAGCTTGTAATCATTTTTCAGTTAGGATTATTATTCTTTTTGTTTCCTTTTCTGCTTGGGTTCAGGCTGAAGATAACAAGTGGTGTCACCATTATGTGAAATTGCAGTCTTCTAATTGTTAACTTTCAAATTTACATCCTTGCTCATCTTTTCCTTTCTTTGCAGCAATGGTATGTACTGTATCCAAAAGAAGGCCCATGGTATGAACTTCTGGTAATCCCTTTGAGATTCGAGTTACTGTGTTCCATCATGATACCCATATCTATTAAGGCAAGTATTTCATTCCTTACTATTTTTCTTTTGCAGACATTATTGTTTTTTTCTGGCTTTTCTCTAAGGGGGAATGCTTGTTTTGCCCTTTATATGCTTCATCCACATCAATGGTTTTGGAAGAAAAGAGCTAAGTATTGTAGGAAATATGACACAGTTGACAGAAGTGTGGAGATTAGGAGACTCCACTCTCTACAAAAGACTACGAGATCCCAGAAGTTCAATACTTAAATACCTAACTGACTTATGTAGGCTGGAATGCAACTTATTTGTATATGAACCAGAGATTGTCAGTCTGTTACCCTGTTTGACTAGTGAAACTCGAGCTTAATACTAGGTTCTGAGTGGTAGAATCTAGTATTGATTTCAAGCTGAAGAGTAAAGTCAATACTTATCTAGGCTAGAATTCAACTATTTGTATATGAACCAGAGATTCTCAGTCTGTATCTGTTTGACTAGTGAAACTTGAGCTTAGTACTAGGTTTTGAGTGGTAGTCCATAATTGACTTTGTCATGGAACCAGTTGAACTAAAAGTTTAAGCTAATAGTTAAGGCCCAAGAATAGCTTTTATATTTATATCTGGCACACCCCCTCACGTGAATGCCCTTGTGCTTGAAGCGTGTACAACACAGGTCCATCATGCCATGTGTTGCAATTCCATCAATAAATGGGGTTGTCAGGATTCGAACCCTCGAACGTTTGGTCTCGAATTTTTGGTCTAAGAGGCTCTGATACCATGTCAAGGAACCATTTTTACTAAAAGCTTAAGCTTATAGTTAAAGGCCCAATTCATATTAATATCTGACAGACTTCAAGCTGAAGAGTGATACTGATGTTAACCAACCTCTGGTGGCTCTTGTTATAATATCTGAACTTCTATCTTTTCTGAATTATATGAAACCTCTTAAAGCAAAAAGCATGATAATCTTATTTTTTGGTTGTCAATTGATGAAGATAAATTTGCTTATTTGTGACCGCGGGAAATAATTGTAGTTTCTTGGATTGTTTTTACTTTGACCTTATATTTGTTTTACAAATTCTTAATATATCTTGATGATTTTTGAACTGTTTTCGTTTGTTTCTAACATTGTAGCTTGGTAATTGTAGTATTGATTATATAGTATCCTTTTGTTTTGGGTTTAGGAACCTCTCCAAAAGATACATTACCAAATCTGTGAACCCTGGAAAAGCACACAACTGTTATTGGTAAAAATGTTATCACCTAATGCGTTAAAGCTTTGGTTCCTTTTCTGTTGCAGGTATCTTTGGATTTTATTAAGAGCTTATATGCAAAGTTTATTGATTGGGATGCTGAGATGATTGATCATGAAACTGGTTGTTCATCCCATGCGACAAAGTAAGTTGAGAGATCAACTAAATACCCTGGTTTTGGAACTGAATGAAAAATTGAAAATAAAGTTAATTGGAATATGTTTTGAAGAGGCAGTCGTTGTGTGTGGCAGCACAGCAATAAGTGAGGATCTGGGACAAGTTGAGTACATTTTGACCGACAAAACTGGAACCCTGACTGAGAATAAGATGGTGTTTAGAAGATGTTGTATCAATGGTGTTTTCTATGGGAATGAGAGTGGGAATGCCTTGAAAGGTTTGCTCTCCCTCTGTCTCTCACATCCACATGCTCTTTCTCTTACGACTTGCTTTTGTTTTATGAGTCATTCAAATATTGTTTTGTTTTTTCTGTTCTAAATTTTGTTTTATTAATAGCAGTTTCCCACACATATCATGTACAAGTCAGGTTAAATCAGTGTTTTTGTATTTTGCTTCTTGAATATCCACCCATTTTTTTTTATTTTGTTAGTCAAGTTGGATAAAGTTATTAAAATCATAACACATTCTTCTTTACACTGGCAGACATTCCTTACATACGAGTCCCTGTCTTCCTGCCTGCCTAAAGTATTGGTCTCCTAATAAATTCATTCCCCTTAATCTGATTGATAGTTGAGCAAATTTGGTTGTGTAAATTTTGTGGAAATGATTGTAAATATTGCCTACTTTGACTAGCTTGATCTCATGGTTCAAATTAACTGCAAAATTCGAAATTTAGAAGAGAAAATGATTTAATTATAAAGTTATCACATAATAAACGCTCACACATCACTTAAACAGCTTAGTTTGACGAAGAATCTGATTATATTTTTCTTCATAATGATTGAGTTGATATAGGTTAGAATAAGTTAATATTGTGCAATTAAACACACATCTTATAATCTAAAGGTTTTGTTTGTATTTCCAGTCCTTGCACATTTCATTCAAATTCAAGCTTTTGTCTGACTTGTTCAACGGAACATTTCTGTTGTAATCAGATGTGATAACATTAGTTGATGGTCTGTATAAGTGGTTCAGCAACGTGCTTCACTATTGCTTTCGTCATCTTCTTGCTTCGATCAAGAATAGTATTGTTAGGCCTTGCATTACTAACGTCCCTTTTATTGGAAATTTGAGACTAGCTTGATACGAAGTATGGTTTTATATTTGGATTTTTATTTATGAACTCAAAATTCATCACTTTGTGCGGCCTTGATATTACGTAGCTTATGCATCAATATTTGTGAAAGATATTTCAGATTCTTTCTGGTAAAGTGCAAGTTCTTAACGTGTACATATATATTCTTTTTTCGTAGTTGGATCGCAAACACTTGGAAAATGGCTTATTGACTGTTCTTCGTTTGTTATCCAGATGTGCAGCTGCACAATGCCATTGCTAGTGGATCTA
Source organism: Euphorbia lathyris (assembly GCF_963576675.1). Taxonomy (NCBI): domain Eukaryota; kingdom Viridiplantae; phylum Streptophyta; class Magnoliopsida; order Malpighiales; family Euphorbiaceae; genus Euphorbia; species Euphorbia lathyris. The sequence continues at coordinate 86,833,483 of NC_088914.1, read as the reverse complement.
CAGATGTTATTCGGTTTCTTACAGTTATGGCGATATGTAATACTGTTGTACCTGTGCAAAGGTGAATCGCCCTTTTCCTGTTAAAGAGTTTTCAACTTTTTATTTCTTTGTGAAGTTTTTACTGTCTTCTTGTTTTGCTGTGAATTCAAATCTTTATAATTAATAGATGATCAACAATAACATATAAAATAAAGTCTGACACCTTTCTTCTCTTCCTTCTAGCAAAACTGGAACAATCTCATATAAGGCACAGTCTCAGGATGAAGATGCTCTTGTGCAAGCTGCTGCCAATTTGCATATGACTTTCGTTCAAAAAAGTGGAAACACTCTTGGTAAAAAGGTTTTTCTTGCACTTGGTTATTTTGTGGGCTAAGCACTAAAAGTGATTAAGCTTTATGTCTTTTTATGACTGGCAGAGATCAGATACAATGGTTCTGTGTTACATTATGAAGTATTGGAGATTCTGGAGTTCACTTCAGACAGAAAAAGGATGTCTGCAGTGGTGAGGGATTGCCAGAATGGGAATATTGTCCTTTTGACAAAAGGAGCAGATGAAGCCATCCTTCCTTATGCCTCTGCAGGTAAAATCAAGTGTTGAAGCTCTTTGCTGCCTTAGTAGACAGATATGATGGAGTTACTCTTACATGCATCAATGATTTAAATTTTGCAAATTTGATTTCCAGATTAGGTTGATTGACATTTACTACAAATGATTACATAATCCTCTTGGAGTAAGATTATTCTGTGGAATAAGAATTGTCTAGTTAAGCACAACAATTTCCTGACTGTAGCTTGTGTTAATTCTCTTGCTTTAGTTGTATTTGAATCTTAAGTTATGAACTTCTTCAAAACATTTATTATGTGTTGAACATTCCATCTGAAGTAATCATACAATAACTGAAATCATTATGGTTCTGTCCATATAAATCTATGTAACTATGTCTATGTTAGACAATCACCCTTTCCCCAGATGTATTTGAATTGAAGTACATGTGTGAACTTCAAAATAGATGTCAGGTGTTGCATACTCCATCTATATTCAACAATAATTGAAATCATCATTGTCATGTCTATACAAATCTATTTTTATGTTAACCCTCCAAAGCCACTCTTTCCTATGCGAGTGTGCGGTTTTTTTTTTTTTTTTTTCTGTCATTGCTGTTATAGTTAGAATCCTTGTAGCTAATGTTTAGTCAGACTTCAGATTCCCAAGCCATCTAAACCTTCCAATTAGGTGAAGTGTGGTTTTGTATTTCAAGAACATATGAATTGTTTGTTCTTACCATTATCATCAGATGTGGTAATCGGCGTGCAAAACCAAAATGACATGTTGATAATAGAGTACTTTTCCCTAAAACATAATACCATGGTAGTTGATGTAGCCCCCACGACCTAGGGGGGGATCGAAAGTAATTTATAGTACCTCCCTTTTCCTGACATTGATGTGTTTTTTTCCTAATTTGCTATGTTCAAATTCTTCTAAGGCTCATGACTATTTGGCGGCCAATTCCTTGATGCCAAGATCTAAAACATGGTCTTGTCCTCCCAGGATACTTCTTAAGGCATCATTTTTCTTAATTTTAAGTTCTTAGGCTACATTTTGGCATCTCTAGATATTTCAGACTGCATTTGTCTATTACTTAAAATTTTGGTAGTGTACCAACTATCTGTTGTTCATTCATCATTATAACTTCATTGGATATTGCAATTTTTAAGTTAATAATTGCCATGGATTGCTTTAGTGAAGTTAATAATTGCTCTGGAGTGCTTTAAAAAGGAAATAGAGGCTCATTACCACAACCTAAATTTCAAGGATTCCCAATACTGTAAATGAAATGTGTAGAACCAATTGAACCAAAAGCTTAAGCTGATGGTTAAGGTCCAAGAATAACTTTTATTATCAGACACCCCCCGTGAATGCCCCCCATTAGGCTTGAATTGTGTACAGCACATGCCCATCTTACCATGTCTTGAATTTCCACCAATTAATGGAGTTGTCAGGATTCGAACCCTTGACCACTTGGTCTAAGAAGCACCGATACCATGTCAAAGAACTAATTAAACCAAAAATTTAAGCTGATAGTTAAGGTCCGGGATTGATAATATTAATATCGACGAGTGCGTCCAACATATAGTACTATAGTGCTTCTTGAAGCAAAGACAAGCATAATCACAAAATTTATAATAGATATGTGGTACTTCATTTTCTTCTTCAGCACCTGCTAATTTACTAACCAACTCCAGGGCAACAAACAAGGACATATGGTGAAGCTGTAGAGCAATATGCCCAACTGGGGCTGCGGACACTATGCTTGGCTTGGCGGGAATTAAAAGAAGATGAATATCAAGCTTGGTCTTTGATGTTTAGAGAGGCCAATAGCACATTGGTTGATAGGGAGGTAAAGGGTACATCCCATTCGATGATATTATCTTTGTTTTGTACACAGTTGACATGCACACAAACTTATGTATTTGTAACTATGCTTTTGGGATGAGCATGCCTGAGTGTCATACATTATTATGTGCTGTAGTGGAGAATAGCTGAGGTTTGCCAACGATTGGAACATGATCTTGAAGTTCTTGGAGTTACTGCAATAGAGGATCGACTTCAGGTGAATAATTTCATAAGTTAGTTGATTGAAATTTACTCTTACTTTGTTATCTGCTGAGATCTTGTATCTAACCTTGGGGTGAACTCTTTAGGATGGCGTGCCAGAAACAATTGAAACGCTTAGAAAAGCAGGAATAAACTTTTGGATGCTAACTGGGGATAAGCAGAATACTGCTATACAAATTGCTCTTTCATGCAATTTTATTTCACCAGGTACATTGAAATTGTTTACTTTTATCCTCTCTGTATGACAGTGTCATAGATTTTTTCTGTTTCAGTTGTTTCAGAATCTTCTGTATGTGAAACATATTTTTTTTTCCTTTCTAAAGTTTTCACATCTATGCAACTTGCCAGTCACCGTTAGATCTACGTTTATGAGATCTTAAGCCATAGGATGATTTTAATCTCCACCATAGGATTCTAAAAAGCCTAGATCTAACGTGACTGTCCAAATTCATTTGGTCTGTAACTGGCCAGGTGAAAATCACCGGCAACTTTATAGTACTATTCTTGGGTCAGTTAATTACTTACACTTTGTACTTGTATCCTTTAGTTAATCTTCTTGTTGATGTAACTACTCAGTTGCACTAGCTACTAACTGACTTCCATGTTTCAACTAAGATTCATATGCCCTGTCCATGTTAATTTCCTCTATGCTTTTTTCTGATTATTTACTTTATCTACTTGTCATTCTTTTACTGTTCCAAGTTTCATGGACATCTAACTCTTGTCTATCCTTTATCCATTTTTATTTTTGGACAGAACCAAAAGGTCAGCTTCTATTACTTGATGGAAAAACTGAAGATGAAGTTTCTAGAAGTTTAGAGAGAGTTTTGCTTACAATGAGGATAACAACCTCAGAACCAAAGGTATACCTAAAACATTCTGTGACTTGCAAATTCAAATTAGTTTTCCATTCATTTGTATATTCAATAAATTTCATTGTCCCTAGGGTGTAAAATGCACCAAATTAAGCCGAGCTAAGTTTTGGCTTGCACTGGGCCAGCTTATTTTGTAAATGAACCTTAAATTTAGGGTTAACCTTGCTCTTTTGGTAAATTAGGAGTCAAATACAGTCTTGTTCATATACAACTCCAATTCCGCCAATATTTCAATCAATTTAAGTTGTAAGAAAAATCTATCTATCTAATATTTAAATGTCAATAATTATTTTCTTTTCAATAATCTGCATGATACTGTGTACTATTTTTCAATATTGTGTTATTAGTCTGTATTGTGAAACTGAAAATAACAATGAGTATCTGTGTGCGTGTGTACACTAACATACGCACAAAAAATTGAAAATCAAACTATTAGCATTTAATGTATAATTATATAAGAGGTTATTTATGGGCTTATAAACGGATTGTGTCACTAGCCTAATCAATCAAAGCTTATGCAACTCAGACTTGGTTCTTTCATCAGATGATCCGGGAAAATTGAGATTATTTCGGCTTAATGCATTTAGGCAAGATATTTATGGAGCTGAACTCAAGTACCTCACTAGTAACTTGGCTCATTCATGACCATTGTCCTTGGTGTCTGAATCACTGCTTCCTTTAACTAAATATAAATTAACTTTGGCTGTATGCTTAAAGATAATCACTAAATGGTACGGGTTATTGTCTAAGCATGATATATGGTCACTTGGTATCAAGAGCTTAAAATTTTCCATTGTTGATAGGTCCATATACTTGATTCTAAATCACAGTTTATATACAATTAAGAAAGTAATACTTTTCTTTCAAAAAAAGAAAGAAAGTAATACTTGAAGCTCTATCTAATTGCTTTGGCCATGGCTAATGTGATTAAGGTTTTGCCTGCTGATTTAATTGGAAGGGTTTGTCTTGAGGTTCAACATTATGTATGAATTAACAGAATCGGGCTTGCTATGCCACAAATATTTAGTTGGAAATTCCCAGAGCAATATGTATTTTTAAATGCTTTTGAAATTTTTTTTATCTTTTAATAATAGTAAATCTTTTCTTTCCAGGATGTAGCATTCGTTGTTGATGGCTGGGCTCTTGAAATCTTACTGAAGCATTATCGAAGATCATTTACTGAGTTGGCAATATTGTCAAGGACTGCGATTTGTTGTCGTGTGACACCATCACAGAAGGCACAGGTTGTTAAGAAGTTTTTCATGTTGCTCTTCTATTTGCACTCTAATTTGGATGGTGAAATTAAATTTTTCTCCAATTGGCGCAACGGTAAACGTTGTTGTCGTGTGACCAAGAGGTCACGGATTCGAGTCTTAGGAGCGGCCTCTTGCCAACTAAATTGGCAAGGGAAGGCTTGCCCACAGTACACCCTTGTGGTGGGACCCCTCCCCGGACCTCGCTCAGCGGGGACGCGTAGTGCACCGGGCCGCCCTTTTTTTTTATTAGTAAGTTAGATGTTCCTACATGGTTAGACATTTCATTTATTTTCCGTAAATTGAAGCTTATGTTTGCATAATGTTTACAAAGACAAGTAAAAAGGACTAATCCAAAGCATTACAGGAAGGACTGATCTTCTGGGATAAGGTGAAATTTGCCAGTTTCGCAGGAATAAAAATTGGGTGACTATTCTTAATTTCAGGATCTGACCTAGGATGAGCTATGATTATGGAAACCTGCAAAGATATCTAATACATCAAGTAGAGTGAGATGGGTACTGCTTCCCCATCTAAAATTACTTTGTGGTTTTCTGATCCTGTCTTGAATAGCTGTTTGGTGTTGTGTTTCTGGAGTGTAACAGGTTGAGAACTGGTAGCTTGGTGTTTGTAGTGGGAGGAGAGTAGGAAAGAAATATTAAAGAAGAGAAACAAGAAGATATATTCTTCCTCTCTCTTGTTTGGGTCTTTAAGTAGGATGAGCAGAGTAAATAATTTAATTTAATATTTGGATGTAGAATGGAAAGGCGATGAATGAAGGAAAGTGTAGTAGATAATATTTGTTGGATCTATGGGTCCAAGGATTAGAGATCCCATTCAAATGGATTAAGTGGAGGAGTTGGGTCTTGCTTCTGTATCTTTTTTTATCTTGCCTTAAAATGGCTGTGTAGTCATATTTCTGACAGGATCAGGACTGAGAGACAAAAATATGTTGGAAGTTTGAAGAGAGAGCGGATGGAAGGATAAACCAACAAGAACATTGACATATATATATATATATATATATATGGATCATTAAGTAGGATGACTAGATTATCTTCTTCTTTTAGTACTTGCATTAGAGCGGGAGCAAGATGAAATGATAAACCAGCAAGAACATTGACATATATGTGTGTGTGTTCTTGCTTGTCTCAATGTATGTTGGATTTTGTTTTGAAAGGGCAACATGATCAGGTCATGAATTCCTCCATTTGGAGGAGTTATTTTATTCTTTAATGTTTGGATGGAAAAAGATGACTAGCAAGTAAATTGATGAAACATTCCTTGTTTGCTTCAATGAATGAATAAGTTTGTTTGAACAGCACATGATAAGGCCATCATTATTTAGGAGTTATTCTTAACTTTGAATCTGGAGCAAAGATAAAGCTAAATCTGAATGCATAGAGTATGTGCTTCTGTACTGAAATGGACTGGTTAGGACATGTCTAAATTATGATAGTTCTACAGTTTAATATTGGGTTGTAACATGATAAACATAACAGTTTCTACTGTTGTACTCCATTAATTATAATGGAGAGAGATCATCATATGATTCCTGAGACTATTTCCCATTTCCAAGTGCAATCTGTATGTCTGAAAGAACACAATTAATAAATTTAGAGCATTTGGAAAGAAAGAACTGCACAAAGGTTTTGTCTGCTGTATCTGACTGGGAGAAAATGTTCATAATTTTAAGGACTAATTTTTTTCGTAATTATGCAGGACATATTGTCGATTTTCTTTTCTTTTAAATAATAATAATCTTCTCATTTGTATACTTCGTATTGTTTGGCTCTTCTAATGAGAAAAATTAATAGTGGAGAGATGGCCGTAGAAATTTGGTGTTTCAACTTGTTTGGTTTTAGCTTTTCTGGTTTTACAAGTATGCTGCTTCTTCGTACAGCTTGTGCAGCTCTTGAAATCATGTGAGTATAGGACACTGGCTATTGGGGATGGTGGGAATGATGTCAGAATGATACAACAAGCTGATATAGGAGTTGGCATTAGTGGAAGAGAAGGACTGCAGGCCGCAAGGGCTGCTGATTATAGTATTGGAAGTAAGTATTGTATCAGCCATGTTCACATGCACCTTAATGACCAAATGAATTTGGTCATTCACCGTTAAATATAGGCTTATTAAATTCAAGCCTTAGGATGCTTTGAATCTCCACCTGATGATTCTAATAAGTCTAGATCTAACGGTGAATGACCAAATACTACGTGGTCATTAAGGTCCATGTGATCAGAACTGAGTATTGTATTTGTCATCTGTTTGTGTTTGCATTGAATTTAATTGGTGTCATATTCATATAGTCAATGCTGTGATGTACTGGCTTTGCTTCAAAGGGTTTCCTGGAGTATAGAAGAAGAATGGGATGAAAGACTCTAGATAGAGGAAGAAGACCATTTTTCTATCATTAAGGATCTTCATACAGTCTTCTTCCTGTATCTAGAGTCTTTCATCCCATTCTTCTTCTATAATCCATCATCATATATCCCGCTCTCTTTTTGCTAAAACCGGAATTTGTTGTTCTACCAGGTTTTTTAACGCATTCAATTTTAAGAGTGATACTTTAATGCACAGTTATAGTTTCTTCTTACTGCAACAACACAAAAGGAAAAACATAGAACAGTAATACTTCCTCATTATAGCTACCAAAATCAGACACCCCTTTGTGTTTGGATGTTTCACTGGTTTCAAAGTTCTCTTCTTCAATTTTCTCTGCCTTTTAGATACCCATAAAATTTATTTTGAACTACTCTACTACTTAACTATGTTATAGGTATAAAGAAGCTTCCTGATTAGACATATAAGAAAGAACATTAGAAGACTCACCCTCTGTACCCTGTAACTTGTCCCCCCTCCCCCACCTCAGCACAGACTGACTGGCAAAGAATATGCTAGTGAGCTGCATGCGCTGCGCCTCTGAAAGCCTTTGGTCACCTCTACAACTCATACAACTGAACTACGTCTGTTGCTGACCTTTTTTTGTGTGCAAAATCTTGGAAGCGTTAGAAAAAGTATTAAAATACTATTATTAATATGCATGATTTCGCTCTAGGGCACTTTTAAGAAGTCATGCTCATGGAGATAAGCTATATGAGCAAAGAAGTGATTAGCCACTCCCAGATGAAGCCAATTTTCTTGACCAGCATAATTTTTGGCCTCTTCGATCACAATAGAAGTTTGAAGATACTTTGAAATTTTATTTAGGGAATTCTTTTAAAGATACGTTTATATGAAATTTTCACTTTTTTTATTTCTTAGGTGAATTTATAATGGTCTACATCAAACAATGTTTGATTAAAAGTGACACATGTGCTTAAGGATGTGTCTTGATGCGTTGTTGGTTTATATGATTATTTAACCACTATAATTGCATTCTCAGTGCTTTCACTATTCTATGCCAAAGACAATTGGTTGTACTTCACAATTGTTCTATTATCACATGATCCTCAATCCTGTTAAACAAATTTCCTATTTCAACTTACTGATTTTGTTTGTTGTGCAGAGTTTAGGTTTCTTAAAAGACTGATACTTGTTCATGGGCGATATTCTTACAATCGAACAGCATTCCTATCTCAATATTCTTTCTATAAATCCCTATTAATATGTTTCATCCAAATTTTGTGAGTAAACTGTACTTGAATAAATTTTGTGAAATGGATAGTCATTATGATATTCGTTTCTTCATACTAAAATATTGTATGTTCAGTTTTTCTTTTATTTCAGGTGTATCTGGCACCAGCCTTTTTAATTCAGTTAGTTTGATGGCTTATAATGTTTTCTACACGAGCATTCCTGTTCTAGTTAGTACACTTGACAAAGATCTTAGTGAAGGGACAGTAATGCAGCATCCTCAAATTCTATTCTATTGCCAAGCTGGAAGGTATGAATATTCTATTTCTAGTAATTTTCTTCCAGTTCTTTTGGTATTTTAGGTTCATGGAGATTTTAACTGGCATAACTGCTGTCTGTATGGGAACTGTACAGTGTTTTGGTATGCATAGCAAATTAACAAATTATTCTTTACAGGCTTCTTAATCCCAGCACATTTGCAGGTTGGTTTGGACGGTCGCTATTTCATGTAAGTACTTTCTTTTTGTATATTCGGGTTTATCTACTGATATTATATGTATTCTAGCTGCTTATTTGTAATGAAATTTGGAGTAAAATATGTAAAGCTGGAGTTGTAATTAATTTGAAGATTGACATATGTCAGGAAGAGAATTTACTTGTCTCTTTTGTTGATTCTACAAACATGAGGTGATTGAATTCATAGATATATGCCCATTAAGAGAATTTATTTGATTCTTTTGTTAATTCCAAGACATGATGAACTTGTTGAAATTATGAAATGTGTCCATTTCAAACCCATGAGGAATAAATCTTCTAAATTGAAAGCACTACTTCCTATTATACTTATAAACACTCACTCCACTGCTTATAAATGCATACATGGATATGTAACGATTTTGTGTGTGTGTGTGTGTGTGTGTTTGAGTTTTAAACTTGTGTTACATGGGTTAGAAGTCGTTCTATTTTGTTTTGCTTCTTTTTGAGGGTCTTTGGAATCAACAAAGTAATTCATTACACAAACATTTCCCTAGTCTCTATTTTCTTATCATTAATATTTTATCATATTGTGATGTTTTTTCAGGCGATTGTTGTATTTGTAATCAGTATAAATGCTTTTGCCTATGAAAAAGGCGAAATGGAGGAGGTTGGAATGGTGGCACTTTCTGGATGTATATGGTTGCAGGCTTTTGTTGTAGCATTAGAGACCAAGTAAGCTCGCATATACTGCATTTTTTAGAGTTTGAACCTTTTTAAAGTTGAGGATATGAAGTCTTAGCTAGGCTAAACCTAGGTGTTAAAAGAACCAATCGTACTCAAAACTTTTAAGGAAGTTTCTCCATGACCATAGAACTTCAATTTGTGCCGAAAAGAAAAAATCACTAATTAAATCCGACTCTGGCTAATTCCTTATGGCTTGTTGACCTAACTTCCAAATAAATACTGATAATTGGCATGTAAAACTCACCTTATAATAATGTTGAAGTCAAGTTTAGATCAGGTGGGTTTTTACTTACAATTGTTAATATTTATTAGGACTCTGAATCACCCGGACAAGGAAGTGGCTAGAGTTGGCTCAAATTGGTTTTTGTAAAATGTAGTTCGATTTAGTAGTGTTTTTTTTTTTTGCCACAAATTGAAATTGACCGGACTTCTATATAACTATATTAATAACATCAATGAAAAAGGGAGTCAAACTATTTCAGAATTGAATAATACCATATTCACAAATACCGAAATATTTAACTTGCTCGACTTTGGGTAATCTTATGCAGCTCGTTTACAATATTCCAACATCTTGCCATATGGGGGAACTTGATTGGGTTTTACATCATTAATTGGATTGTTAGTACCATTCCAGCATCAGGGATGTACACAATAATGTTTCGGTTGTGTGGACAACCGTCTTACTGGATAACTATGTTTGTAAGTATCTCTCATTGTTGGCTTTCGATTATGATTTCTTTGATCTTTCAGAGAATCTTGTAAGAAACATGAGTGAATGGAAATTAAAATTACCAAATCTCAACTGGTTTTGACCTGTGATAGTTGCAACTTACACGGGGCAAGCCGCATCTATGGTGTACTGAAAGTGACTATTGTTTGTTTTCTTTTCCAGCTGATAGTAGGAGCAGGAATGGGGCCGATACTAGCTCTGAAGTACTTCCGCTATACATATAGACCTAGTAAAATCAACATTCTCCAGCAGGCCGAACGTGTAGGAGGCCCGATACTGACTCTGGGGAATATCGAGCCACAGCCAAGACCAGTTGACATAGACGTTTTGCCATTATCAATTACTCAGCCCAAGAACAGAAATTCAGTTTACGAGCCTCTGTTGTCAGATTCCCCTAACACCAGAAGATCACTCGGGGCAGGAACGCCCTTCGATTTCTTCCAACCGCAATCCAGATTGTCTTTCTCTAGCTACTCAAGAAATTGTAAGGATAACTAACTTCTCTCCTTTTTACTTCCTAATTGGCATAAAAAATTGTATAGGTCTTGCTAGTTTTTGACTCATAAAAATATCTCAATATCAGCTTTTTATTTAATAGTTCTCTTAGGTTGTAAAGGGCATACTTCTCAACATACAACATTTATTCACTCCATTCTCCAATCCCATTTTTGCTTAGCACTAGATTGTAATTCAATTTCTATAGATATTTTTGGCACAAATAATAGGAAAATCGTTGAATGAAGCATCTATCCGTTTTTCTTCTAAATTAAATGATAGATGGTGTCAAAACAGGTTATTGTGTCATAATCATATTATGCTATCTATATATTCCAGGTGGGCTAAATGTAATGAAAATGATAAGCATATCAAACGGGTGGCATCGGATAGGATGTCTGTAAATTGTGTTATCGTATTGGAAGTTTGACAGTCCTATTAAATGAAACAAGTGCTGACTTTGTGCACTGACTACTGAGTCTCTAGTTATTATTAGATCATGAGAATTCAAGCACACGGTAAAAGCAAAAAACGTGGCTGCAGATTCAGTGTCCTTTTTTGTGTCCAAGAATTTTAATATTGGTATTATATTCGGAGAATTAAATATCAATTTGGTTCTTCAGAAAATTTAAAATGAATAAATATCAATTTGGTTAATGAAGTGTGAAAAATATCATTTTAGTTTAATTTTTAGTCCAGTATTGTCAAACATACCCTTCAGCTGAATAAAATATGTTAGATGATTTGGACTATTAATTGCCACGTCATAAATGTAGTTTATACTAATTTTATTTATAAGTTCTTATTGATTTTTTTTCCCGAGATATAATTGAAATTTGGAGGATTTCTAGGATGAGTTGGAATTTTGTGATTTTGTAATTCTATCTTTGGGGAAAAATATATTTTGAGGTCCGTTACCTTTTTGATTTTTATTGATTTTTTTTTTTTAAATTTTGGTGCATTGAACTCTCCACTAATTATAAAATTATAAAATTTCATTTCAAAATGTTATTGATTTAATATAAAATTAAATTTTGTATTTTTCTAGTATTTAAAAATATTTTCTGTATGTTTGATGCGATTATAAATAAAATTATAAAATTTCATTTTAAAATGGTAAGAAATGCAATTTCAAATACAAATGAAATATATAACACGACAAATAATTAATTCAATAAGTAGATTCAATGTGTCCAATCATTATAATTGAAGGTGTAATGTGTAAAACTGAAAGAATATAGAGTTTAATATAAAAGATTAGGGATTTAATCAACAAAAATGCAAAGATATAGAGTGCAAAGATAATTTTGTTTCTTTTCTCTTTCTTCTATCTTGTTAGGGGTTGAAGAAGGGAAGGAATAACGGTGTGAATGTAGACATAACATAATGATTATGAACCTTATCTTGTAAGTTCATTCATCTTTTTATTATTGGAATATAGGAGATAACCTTACTATTTCATCAATTTAAAGAAAGAATCAGATTCTTATCTACAGAAAAAGTTGTTCTTCAAATGATTGATAGAAGGGCTTTACATTGGGCCCTTCGAGACAGAACCCTTGGGAAAATTATATTAACCTTCTCCACCTTAACTCCCTTGAAATGTCACGATGCCAATTAATCACACATCTTTACACTGATAAAAAAAAAAAAACCATAATACATATAATTTGTTTAAAAAGTTTGATTGGCATTATCAACTTTCAAACTATTCTGATAGTCCTCTAAACTTGTATAAAATATTTAGATAGCCCCCTTAACTTACGTAAAATATAATCAATTAATTATCGGTTGCAAAAAAAAAAAAGTAAGTTACGTGCGGAAAATGCGTTGTACAAGTCTTAGAATGTTACTTCATGTAGTAGATTAAAACAGAAATATTCAAATAGATCCTAATGAATAAATTGAATTTGGTTATTCACCTAATTAAATTTAAGCTTCAAGTTAAAGATGTTTTGAATCCCCACTATATGATTTTAATCAGTCTAGATCTCACGGTGAATGACCAAATTTGGTCATTAGAATCCATGTGAATATTACTATTGATTAAAATATATTAAATAGGATTTTCAAGACACGTGCAACACACATTCCACATGTAACTTATTTTTTTCCTTTTGCAACTGAATGATCAATTGCCTACGTGTTACGCAAGTTGAAGAGGCTATCTGACATTTTATGCAAATCTAGGGAGTTATTGGGACACTTTAAGAATTTAGGGGACCAATCAAATTTTTGAATTCAGGGGGCAAATGATGTATTAAGCCAAAAAAAAAAAAAAAAACTTTCATTCTCATCATGAGCATAAAAATTATATTTGCTGTCAATAATATGACTTTGCCCAAACAAAAATGCTTATTTTGGTATTCAAAGTAGAAATCTATTTCAGGAATAGCTTTGAATCTCTAAATAAATCTCCACTAAGGCACTTTTTCCCCTTTTCCCCCCTCTTTTAGGTACAATGTGTATATATCCTTTTAGTATTACCTTTCCAAGCTACCTTATCCTTAGTGTGGGTCCCTGCCTACTCGTGTCCGTTTCAGTCTCTTTTAGAGCACTCACTTGCGCAATCCACATTTTGGATTCACCATCGGGGTAAAAGCGTTTGGGGTACACATGGTTAGCATAAATATTCATTCTGATATCAGTTGTCACGGGGTGAGAGTTTTCACGTATGGGCATCTACCATGCTTCATCTCGACATTCTGACTATATTGAGGTTTGACCTTTTTCACCTTCAATGCTTACTGGTAAGCCAAACACCAATTTTGACATGAAAAGTCTGCCCAAGCTTGAACCATGAGATCATTGTTGGGATCAAGCGATTTTCAATCTGATGAACCAAATCAACAACTTTACTGTCACGAGGAACATCTGTATCAGAGATAATAATCTTAAAAAACATTTTCTTGAGAGGCTCCTTTCATTGATCTAAGGATCATTTCAGAAGTTAAACAACTTTCGATTACCAAGAATATATTGAAAAGGTTGTTTAAAGCAATTCTTAACCTTATGAATCCCAACCCGGCTCTAGCTTGCATCAAAAGGTTTCAACGTACCCGAAAAGCTTGAATTCTTAAGTTTATTGGCATGAACCCAAACAACGCAAAAAGAGACCTTATGAAACGGGCACTGAAATTTTGGTCAATTTCAAATTCTTTTTTTTTTTGTTGCATTTCAATTTTTTTTATTAAATTTCATTTTGTTTCAATAAAGTAATTAAACTTTTATTTTTATTTCAATAAATTTATTTCAATTATAGAAAAAATCATTAGAATAATAATAATTCTAATGTATGTTCCAATTACATTGGAAACGATTGACCTTCAGTATCGTATACTTTTCTCAAGTTTATTTTAATTAATTAAACTTTTAATTATTAATTTAAAAAATAATAATTAGTAAGTGTTAATTGCACATATTAATTAATCTCAAATATATCAATTATTCATTTTATTTATATTTATTAAAAATAGTATAATGGAATTCACAAATATTTTATTTAAAGAAATTCAATTGTAAATCGAATATATAATAAGAAGTGCTTTTTATGCTTACTTTGTTTTTCGCCTCCTGCTCTCAACATTATTCCGGTCCATTGGCTTAAATCTCCTCGAGGCTGGATTAAAGTCAATGTAGGTGGCTCTGCTTTTGGCACTCCTGACGAGGCAGGAGCATGATGTATTTTTCGCAACTATCGAGACTTCCTCAAAGGTTGTTTTGCTTTTTCTACACCTCCTTCTTTTGCTTATATGGATGAATTGAGAGCCGCTATTTTCCGATTGAACTTGATTGGGAGAAAAATTGGCATCAGCTTTGGGTTGAGTCAGACTCAATGTACATAGTTAATCTGCTTAGACATCGTTTCATGGATGTTCCTTGGAGTATTCGACAAGAGTGATTGCATTGTCTCAGCATTTGCTCTAGAATGAACATTCTATTTTCACACATCTTTAGGAAGGAAATAGAGCTGCTGATGCATTGGTAAAGTTTGGAGTCTCTTCCTCAGTGATCAATTGGTGGCCTTCAGCTCATGCTTTTCGCCACAGGTTTATCAATGATGACATTTGTATTATTTCACATTTACGTTTTTCTTAGACTTTTCCTATCTTTTATCCCCCTTCTTTTTGTTTGTTCTCCTTTCTCTTCTCTTGTTCAAACACTCACTTTTTTCTTTTATTAATATATTGCGGGTTTGTCAGTTCTTGGGCCATGGGTGCTCATCCCGCTCAAGTTCTGTCTCGTCCCAATTTCTATAAAAAAAATATGCTTAGTTCGTTTTTTATGGACAAAATAAGCATTACTTTGTATATTTTCTCGTATATATTAAGAATCATATGATAAAAGAGTGAAGTAAAAAAAAAAAAAAAAATATATATATATATATATAACCTTATTAAAAAAAAAAATAAACAAATATATAATTACATTATTTAAGAGCAGACATGTTGGTTGTTGGTGGGACTGGATCAAATTTAAAAATGATGATCTAGATTGGGCTAAATTCACCCGACAAAATCTAACTCTAAACTAATACCAAATTTTCAAATTCAGTTCTGCTTACTCCACTTTTAATTTAAAACTTGCGTTAAGGTGTAAAAATATCCCTAACGTTTTGGGTCATGAGCAATTTTACCCTTAACATTTAAAATGATGCAATTTTATCTTAACATTGGAAGCCAATAGCAATTTTACCCCTAACATTAATAAATTGGGTCAATTTGAGAAATAATTCATCAAACTGTCTTCTCAGTCATGAATCTTGTTATCTACATTTCATACGTGTGTCATTTTATCAGTAAAAAATCACAAATATTCGTTGGGATGTGAAACAAAATAAAAAAAATAAAAAATATATTGTGTTTTTGTACGGATTAGACAAAAAAAATGCAAAAAATCCACCGAATTTATATTAATCTCAAATTCTATTATTAAATTATAAAAAACAAGAAATCATTTTTTTAGAACGAATTATTATGTAATTGGTGCAGAATAATGAACAAAAATATCTGTGTTTTATAATAGTGTCTGAAATTGACACAATTTATCAATGTAAGGGGTAAAATTGCTCTTGGCTTCCAACGTTAGGGGTAAAATTGCACCATTTTAAACGTTAAGGGTAAAATTGCTCCTGACTCATAACGTTAGGGGTATTTTTACACCTTAACCCTTAAAACTAACTATAGAATATATACATATATAGTCTAAGGATTAAATATGAATTTGCTTTACCAAATGAGAGCATCAAGTCTTTTTCATTCCCAAGTGTGACTTTTTTAAATTATTGTCATTGATAACCAATTAATCATCTTAATGAAAAAACAATTAAAGGGATAATTTTATTCCCATAATAGAAATTCTAGTTAAATTTTAGGGTTAAGGTGTAAAAATATCCAGAACATTTTGGGTCAGGAGCAATTTTACCCTTAACATTGGAAGTCAATAGCAATTTTATCCATAACGTTGATAAATTGGATCAATTTCAGACACTATTATAAAACACAGATATTTTTGTTCCTTATTCTGCACAAATTGCATAACAATTCGTTCTAAAAAAAGATTTCATGTTTTTTATAATTTAATAATAAAATTGAAGATTAATATTTATAAATTCAGTGATTTATTTGAATTTTTTTTATCTAATTCGTACAAAAAGGCAATATATTTTTTTATTTTTTTTACACCCCATTATATGTTTGTGATTTGTTACTTTATAAAATGACGCACGTGTAAAGTGTATAGATGATAAGATTCATAACTGCGAATATAGTTTGATGAATTATTTCTCAAATTGACCAAATTTATCAATATTAGGGGTAAAATTATACCATTTTAGATGTTAGAGGTAAATTGCTCCTGATTCAAAACATTAGGGGTTTTTTGCACTTTAACCCTAAATTTTACCTTTTTTTAGGGAATTTCGTCATTAGTTTTTACTGAAATTTAATTAGATTATAATAAAATTGAACTTAGATTTTATATTATAAAAGATAAATTAAATTAAATTTTTTATTATAGGAGTAAATTTAGATTGTTTGTACAATAAGAATAAATGTCAACTTTTTAAATAACCTTAAAGAAATTTTTACAGGAAGATCTGTTTGGTAAATAGCTGTTAGCTGATTATGTAAATTTGTACTAATAGTTATTGGTGTAAAATGATAAATAAAGATATTGATATTTTATGACATATTTTATTTGGAGGTTAAAGGATATTAATTAGGGGTAAAAATGTCCTTAAAAAAAGATAGAGTAATAAGCTAATTGAAAAAACTCATAAAATGAGCATTTTCAAAATTAGCTTTTTGGATCCAATAAGCTCTTTCAAACCTCACCACTATTAGGGGACGTTTGGTTCACACGAGATAAGAGAAAAAGAATGAAGAAAGGGAAACCAAAGGAAAGGAAAGGAATAAGCATTGATGTCCCTATGTGTTTGGTTATGTTTATGAAAGAGAATGCAATTTCAAACCTCTGAAATTTTTGAACTTTCAGATTTCTAAAATTTCAAAAAATTCTTGAACTTCAAAAATTATTAAATTCTGAAAATTTTGGAACTTGAATTTAAAATTTTTGAAATTCCAGAATCCGGAAATTCTGAAATTCCAGAATCTAGAATTTCTGGAATTTCAAAAATTCTGGAATTTTAAAAATGCTGAAATTCTAAAAATTTTGGAAGTTCAAAAATTCTGGAATTTTGAAAATTCTAGAATCCAGAAATTCTGGAATTTCGAAAATTCTAAAATTTTTAAATTCTGAAATTTTAGAAATTCCAAAAATTTTGGACTTTTTGAAAATTCTGGAATTTCAAAAATTTCAGAAATTCAGAAATTCAGAAGTTCTGGAATTTCAGAAATTTCAGAGATTTGTGGTTCGATAAAATAAAAAGAACAAAAAAATTGGGAAAGGGAATCCAATTCCCTACAAGATTTGGGGTAATGGGTTAACCTAAAGTGAGGTAGTCCTATAATCTAAAATGGGTAAAAGGAATGAATTTTTTTGTTAAACAAACAAGAACAAAGAGAATGAAACCCTCCCATTCCCATTCCTAAAAACCCCGAACCAAACGCCCCTTTAGAGGTTTGACTAGTCAAAATCTCTAAAGTGTCTCAAACCTCTAATTTTACCTCAAAAAGCTCTCTACAAAACAGGGCCGAAGTCTGGATCGATAAAGCTTTCTTTACGACACGTGTCATATTTTGTAGTTTTTTTTTTTTTTTTTTACTTTTATCCTAGGATAAATTTATCCAAATTAGTACAATTTATTGATAACTAATTAAACATATCTAAATTTGCATAAGAAGTATATTAAATAGCTACATATATATATATATATAACTGCAGTTTTAAATTTGATAGAGATAAAAAAGTATTAAAATAGGTCTATGGTTTTTAGAAAAGTATCAATTAAGGCTTCACGTATAAAATAGTATCAATGTATACTTAACGTTTAAAAAAGAGTACAAATTTAATCCTTGATAACGGAATGTGACGCGCTATTTATATTACTCGGTTAAGTTCTGATTTCTCTTTTCACGTACAATTGACAGAACTTAATGGAATAATATGAATGACTTGTCACGTTCCGTTATCGAAGGCTAAATTAGTATTATTTTTTAAACGTTAAGCTGATATTTGTGCTATTTTGTACATAGAGTCTAAATTGATATTTCTATAAAAACCATAAACCTATTTTGGTACTTCATCCCAATTTAATACTATTTAATGAATCATGACTTTATATTTAATCCCTCGTACATTTAAATATATCAATTTTGAAAAGTTAATAAGTTTAGGTATATACGGTAGATCCAAATATAAATTCATGATGCGAAATAGTAAAAATTTACAAATTTAAATGTGTAATTATGCATTAACGATAATTGTGTTCATTGTCTTTCAAGTATTAGAAACGAAACGTCATCAAAATGGATACATGCACTACACATGAATTAAAATGGTTGATTGACTCCCTGAACTTTTAAAGTATCTCGATAGCTTCTTGAACTTGCATAAAATGTTCAATTAGCTCTCTGAACTTGCGTAAAATGTAATCAATTAATCATTCGGTTGTAAAAAAGTAAGTCAAATGCAAAAAATATGTTACACGTGTCTTAGAATGTTATTACATACTTCACAAAATAGATTAAAATATGTTAAAAAAGAATTTCTTACTTATTCAATTATAAAACATTTTCTTCTCTAATATTATAATCGCATACCCCGATCTTGGCCGTTTTACTTTTTTAAAATGCGTGCAATATATCTTTCGCATTTAACTTACTTTTTTTTACAACCGAGTAATTAATTGATTATATTTTATGTAAGTTTAGGAGGTTAACTGAACATTTTATGCAATTCAATGGACTATCGAGACACTTTGAAAGTTCAGGTGGCCAATCAACTATTTTGGACAAGTTCAGAGGACAAATGATGTATTAAGCCTTAAAATAATTATAAAAATTTGCATATGTCACCAAATCTAACTCAATACGTTTTTGTAAAAAAAAAAAAAAAAATCAATCCGGACTTGTTCCCTTTTTAATTCGGGCCTGGTCGGTTTTAACCGATTTGTGTTAGTATCATTTTTTTAAAATTCACAAAGAAAATTTATATGTCATGTCGTCCTTATATCATTTTCGGTGATTGTTATTGACAGAATCTGGTTAAAAGAAATCACGAGATATCAAATACAAAATTGAATGAATTTAATATTCAAAGTAATTTTATTTAGCATTAACATTTTATTTCTGACACTTAAAAATCATGTATGCAATTAACCTATGTATTAAGCCATATCTAACGAATTAAAGGTCAATTTAGTCCCAAAGTTGACAAATATGTTCGGTTTAGCTCAAATCAAAATTTAGATATCAACACAATTCGAAATTGGCTACATTTGCCAAATTAGCCCAGATACAATTAATTTCAATGTCTTTTTTTTTTCTTTCAAATTTAGGTTATTTATCAAATATTGTAAACTTCAAAATGAATTAATACTTAAACTTCGATTTGAACTAAATCTGTCTCTCAACTTTAAACCATATTTAAAGGGTGTTTGATTGCTCATTTCCATACTCATGTTTGCTTTTTCACGTCAAAAGATAGAGTTTTAGGTGTTTAGTTAGTGACCTCCTGTTTAGTCCAAATCGAAGTTTAGATATCAACGCAATCCCGAAATTGGTTATATTTGATAAATTCACCTGAATACAATTAATTTCAAGGCCAGTTTGTTTTTTAAATTTGGATTAATTTATCAAATATTACAAACTTAAAAAATAAATTAATACTTAAATTTCGATTTGAACTAAATTAAATCTGTCTCTCAACTTTAAACCATATTCAAAGGGTATTTGGTTACTCATTTTCATGCTCATATTTGTATTTTCACTTCAAAAGGTAGAGTTTTAGGTGTTTGGTTCGCGACTTCCTATTTAGCCCAAATCAAAGTTTAGGTATAACGCAATCCCGAAATTAACTATATTTGACAAATTAGCCCAGATACAATTAATGTCAACACTTTTTTTTTTTTGAAATTTGGGTTAATTTATCAAATATCCAAACTTCAAAAATAAATTAATACTTAAACTTCGACTTGAACTAAACTAAATCTGTCTCTCAACTTTAAACCATATTTAAAGCGTGTTTAGTTGCTCATTTTCATGCTCATGTTTGTCTTTTCACTTCAAAAGGTAGAGTTTTAGGTGTTTGGTTCGTGACTTTCTATTTAGCCCAAATCGAAGTTTAGGTATCTACGCAATCCCGAAATTGGCTATATTTGACAAATTAACCCAAATACAATTAATTTCAACACCTACTTTTTTTTCCCCCAAATTTAGGTTAATTTATCAAATATCCAAACCTCAAAGATGAATTAATACTTAAACTTTGATTTGAACTAAATTAAATCTGTTTCTCAACTCTAAACCATATTTAAAGGGTGGTTGGTCGCTCATTTTTATGCTTCTGTTTGTCTGTTGACTTCAAAATTGAGACTTGTAGGTGTTTGGTTAGTGACTGGTTTGCCTTTTACACCTCAAAAGTAGTTTTTTTTATAAAAAAACAGAGAATTTTTGTTTTTTGAAAAAACAGCTTTTTCTAATAGCAAACTGCAACAACAAACAGTAGATAAAATAACTAGATCCTTAATCTCTCAAACGTCCTTAAAAATTAAAAAAAAAAACACTAAAAAAAACACAGGTGTCGGTCATTCAATATATTATAAGAAGTAACGATTAAACTAAAATGAGAAGCAAGACAAAGTATGGGCCAAAAATGCAATGAATAACATTAAAATATCACAATAAATGAAGGGCAAAAAGGGGGGCAAAAGGGTGGGGGACCCTAAAAGAATAGGGCCACAAAGGGTCATTTTAGCATGGGGGTGTGCTCCCCCATACCCACACCATTACAAGCATCATCACCCACCTAACCTAACCTAACCTAATTTTAGAAATCATACCAAACACTCCCTTATGTTCTCCTTCCTTTCCCTACTCTCTTAGCTGTTTTTCAGATAAGTACCCCTCCTAGGAAACACTTTCTTTCCCTATTCTTTTGTGTGTGCTACATGCATCATCCTTAATTTTAAATAATAAAAAAATAGGGTAAATTATTAAAAAAATTAATGTGGTTATACTTTTTTTTTTTTGATTTCATACGTGTAACGATCCAGTTCAAAATGAGTGATGCTGGGATAAAAAAGTCTGAGGAAGGAGCAACTTTAAAGGATGGTAACAAGGATAATAATGAACTGAATTTTACATCAGAAAGTGAGAAAGAGACAGTAGCGTTCACCTGGACAGGGCTGTCTTAAACTTTTTGGGGCCCTGTGCTAAATCTTTCTTAAACTCTTAATAATTAATAGAATTTTGTATTAAGGTTGTAAATTTTAAATGGTTGAATATTAAATCACATACGCATTCAATGTAATGAAAAAGTGTAAATAAATCTTATTACATTATGTTATTATTATTTTTATTTAAGTTAATATCTATATTTGACTAAGCACATCTTAAATTTTGGGGCGCTTATAATTTGGAGGCCCTGTGCGTAAGCGCTCCTTGCACACCCTCATCTACTCCCCTGTGTCTGGACCCTGAATGACTAAATGAATTTGGTCATTCACCGTTAGATCTACGCTCATTATAATCCTATGGTGGAGATTCAAAATATTCTAAGATATAGATTTAATGAACCTAGATCTAACGATGAATAACCAAATCCATTTGGTCATTCAGGATCCAGGTGAACTCTCCTGTTGATAGAGAATGACTGAGTTTTATTTGTAAGGTGAGAATCTAATGCATGCATATACATTTTAAAGCCGTCCGACTCAAGGTGTTGGATTTGCGGCAAAGTGGATAATATCTACATATGGTATTGGGTCAGGATGTTACAATATGTTTGTAGATTCTTCTTTACTCTAAACGGGGACTAAGGTTTTTTTTTCAACCAAAAGATGACCAAGGTTTTTTCGCGTTGTTAATAACAATGATATTTTTTGTTGACATTGTTAAAATGACCGTTGACGGTCTCAAATTTGAAAATTTAAAAAAAATTAAAAAATCAACTTTAATTCTTCAACTTTTTAATTTTAAGATCATTTAGGTTTCTTTGGTGAGGAGAGAGAAATTGAATGTTTAGAAATGGAAAGCTCTGATGATTTTTTTTAAAACGAAAAAATTTGATTCTATACTAAATGTGGTACTAAACTCAACTTTAATTCTTAAATTTTTTTATTTTAAAATCGTTAATTGTCATTTTTATAGTGTTAAATTAAAAGATCACTGTTTTGTTTTCCTAAAGCGAAAACTCCAATCTCCATTTGGATTAGAAAAAACCTAAAAATATACCATTGACAAAAAGTGTAACTATGGATTTTGTTGGAATTTACCTAGAAAAAAAATCTTGAGCTACTATTATGTGTTTGTTCCATCACAACATTATACTTACACGTGGTTGTTTTGATCATGACCTTTGATCATCATCATCAATCATTTATCCAAGTATGTGGTGGATGTGTTTTGGTGACGGAAAAGTTATGGTGGATGCAAATAATTTTTCGACGAGGACGTTAACTCGTGGAAAAATGTTCCGGGTAATCCCAAGATAATTTTGGTGACAAAAGAAAAAATAGGAGTTGAATCGGAGATGAAACGGAGATGAAACGGAATGAGAAACGGAAAAAAAGTGAAAAAGAGGCATTAACGACGCTGTAAACGTCGCTCTCGTGACACAAGCGCACAAAAAGACCTTAGGTCTCCGTTGAACACAATATACAGTACTTTGGCGCCGTGGCTGCAACACGCGTCGCGGTTGAGCGCATCCTAGGTTTAGATTGTATAAATTTATCTTTTTTCTTTGTAACAATCAATTTTTTTTATTCAATTTGAAGAACAAAGTTAGAGTTCTTACTCTTTATTTGGGAATTTTATTAATTCTTCTAAGTTTTAATTTGGAAATTTCTTTATTAGTTTAAGATAAAATCAATATTAATTCATTCTTTCAATTCCTCTTTGTACGACGAATTTTTGCTGCTGAAACTTCCGTTTCGTGTGACTTGTCTTTGATTGCTATTATTATTCTTGCTTCCGTTACGGAGAATGGCAATATGATATTAGCGGTTATTTTTACGGGCTACTAAGAGAAACATCATGGAGATAAAATTTGGTTAGTCATGGTATGGAAATTGATTGGGTCAACTTGTTAACCATGTTAAATCCCACTTTTATGTCGGCCCACGTTTTTATCTAGTCGTTCACTTACTTGGGAGTATCGTATGTTTTTCGGGGCTTCTAAGCGATGTTGGCTTCACTTGATTGCAGATAAAATTTATCCTATTTTGTATCTTGGAAATGTAATACTATCACTATGGTTGGTCGAGTTACTCTTATTGATATGATGTTGAGATTGAAAAGTTGTAAAACACTCCGACTATCAAGTCAGTGAAAGAATAATAGAGAGATAAAATTATCTAGAGATAGAAGAAGATCTCTTTAAAGGTGTTACTTGACCCCCTTTTATAGACCTTGATTCCTGGTTGATTACATAGCTTGGGACTGCTCGGGTTGTCCGACTTCATAGTTGAGGAAAGGGTTTGGTGTGAGGTAGCCCATAGAATGGGCTTTGCGTGAGTTGGCTCACCGAATGGGCCTTGGTAGGCGTTAGCTGGATTCGGGCCCAAATGCCTCATGAAGAAGTCCCCCCATTTTCGTCATGTTACGAGACATTTTGTGTGAGCCATCAGGTCGATTCTTTTTAGCAGAAACGGTAGGATGAGAATGTCGACCATTGGGGGGAAGTGTGTATGCGAGATCTTTCTACCAGTTTTAAGGGGTAGTGAATTTGTGTCTGCTTTTGATAAGGTACTTGTAGAGGCGGATTTTGTCTCTTTGAATGATGCTTGTATTTTTTGAGCAGCGATAAATTGAAGGCTACATCATTAATAAGTGTTATGATAGGTGTGACTCTTGGGCTTCCCGGTGTTTAGTGTAAATATCATTCATTGCCATTTCTAGAAGACATTTCGTGTTCTGAAACTTGCCAAATATTCTCCTATATCTTTCCATCTTCATCTTGCTGCTTTTGGACTTGGATTTCTCTAGTCGGAGGGAGGTGTCTGAGAATCTATAAGGTAAAAAAGCGTTGTTCTAGCTATGACTATTTCATCTTGCTATCAGACTGCGAGGTCAATCCTTTCATTTCTTTGGGTCTTTTTTTGCCTTTTTTGCTCTTTGTTATCGTTGCTTTTCCTACCTCCCGTGTCTTTCTTGGGGGAGGTGCAAGAGAATGCTATAGGTCAATTCAATAACAAATACAAACCATCAAATATTTTAATATTGAAATTATTCATTTCACCTCTTCCTATTTTGACATGAATTCATCAAACTTCGAGAGAGTAAAAAAATACAAAGGGGCATTCTCATTCTCATCTCATAATCGTCATAATTTCTTTATTTAAATCTCGTTCTGTCCAAAACCCTTTTATACAGATTCAAAATATTCCAGTAAAGTCGGATAATACTGGATACCCACAAAATTAATACCCATTACCATTCCCATCCTTACTTGAAAGGGTTATATTAAATATATCCCACATTCTAGCTGGTTATAGAAAATAATGTCATTTATGAATGTGTGTTTAAGTATATGCTATATTCACTAGTCACTATATATGATGAGCTAGACTAGAAATTAAAGGGAACAATTAGATTTTAATTTCTTTTGAAGCCAAACTAAAAATAAGGGTAAATAAAAAAAAATCTCGTGATTATATTTTTTATTAATTGCATATCTGTGTCCTTTTTCTCCAAACGAGAATTGAGGTTTTCGGGTTGCTAAAAACGAGATTTTTTTTAGTTTGACATTATAAAATTGACAGTTAACGTCCTTAAAATGGAAAATTCCAAGAATTAAAATGGTTTAGTATCACATTTACTTTGAAAATAAATTTTTTATTTTCTAAAATCATCATTTTCAGAGTTCACTCTCTAAACCTTCATTTTATTTCTTTTCACCAAACAACGTTTAAATGACCTCAAAATTAAAAAGTTTAAGAATTATAGTTGCTTAGAATATCATCAATGATTAAAAAAAATCAATTTTAAGATCGTCAACGCTCATTTTAACAGTGTCAACAACAAAAATCATTGTTTTTAGTAAAGCGAAAAACCCCAATCATCTTTTGGTGGCAAAAAAAAAGGTTCCGTTTGAAAAAAAAAACTCCACAAACATCGAATTGATAAAAAAGTATAACTATATAAAGGGTGCCCGATGAATCTCTAACCCGTACAATGGACAAACTATATGTAAAAAAAGCAAATGTAACCACGATAATTTTTTTTTTAATCTACCCAAATAATTATGAGTAATAATGCATGCTTTAGGCACATAATGTAACCTATAAATTTGATGGTACAGTAGTAGTCTCCTATTGAACATTTAGAAGGTTTTTGATTCCTGCATTAATGATGAGGGAATCAACATTATTATTAATATGTAATAGCAATAATGCATGATATTATATAGGCACATAATCTAGAAACTTCTTTATTAATTACTGCCAAATTTTAATTGGTTTATAGAAATAATATACATCAAAATCTAACTGTTAATTCCCCACCAAATTCAATTGATTCCTTTGAATTTTGTTGTACTTTTTCACCAAATTATACATTTTATGACTTGTTTGATTTTCCCCTGTCTTCCCTCTTTTATGCAATTATTATAACAACACAGATTTCATTAATATTTACTCAAAATTTTATTTATTTGTTAAGGTATTTTATATCTCATATGGCCTCAATTAAAAAAACAGAAATTTATTTATTTGATTTATAAGACTGTGGATTTTTAAAAATTTATCCGTATAATCTTTAACTTATTCTGAAAACATAATCTAATGTGGATATCTCGAAAGGATGCTTTATATGAGTCATGGCATATTCGGTCTGGAAATGACCAATCAGACAAGTGATTTAGATTATGACAAAAGGAATATAGTAAGAGGAAAAGATTTGCATGTGTTCACATCTTGAGTTTTTATACTTCACTGTCGAGTAACTATGCACATGTATGTAATTGTGATAATAGAAGAATGTAGAGATCAAAAGAAGTGGGTTACTAAACCCTGTTGGGGTTTAGTGTCCTATAGACAATTGTTGCAGGATACAAACTTATTGTAAATGAATTGTTCTTTATATCATTTGTTTTAATAAGATATATGTTTTATAACTATATAAAGGCAATCCCTTTTAAAGTACTAAATAAAGTCTAATAAAAGGAAATCCGTAAGTTTGTTTAAAGTGATTATAAAGTGTTCATACAAGCATGAAGTGAGACGAAACTTTATAATAAACTAATAAACTTAAAACCACCCCAAGTCAAGTGATATGTTTAGGATTGATATATCACTGTTGAGACTTGTATGTAACAATGTCTTCTGTCCGACAGAAAGCTGATCTCACAAGCTTCATATACATAGATATCTGGACAGTTACATAGATCCGATGAAACGTCGTTCATTAGGATTGGGGATCCGATTTGAGATAACAGGATGGGTAGATTCGTCCTTGTCACCTGTTCAACATTCGTCCTTGTCATCTGTTCATCTCATTGGTATTAATAGGTATAAATAATCCTCAGACTCAAAGGAATGTTAATTGGTCATCCTGAATTACTGAATGTGAGACTTTGATCGCGTGGTCCCACGATCCTTAACAGAGATGACTCTGGGGTGTGAACTGCAAAGGTTGGGTGTCACAGGAGGTAACGTCAGGGTAGTTATACATTGGATTGAGCATTTATCACTCCCGACGAATGAGAGATACGTCCAAGGATCGCTTGTGGAAGACTCGACTCTAAATCCTTGCAAGGTGATAGCTTAAGAGTAGAAATACAGATTTCACTTAACCTATCTATTTGAGTTGACTCGGCCTGTACAAGTAAAACGAACGTCTCGCTATATGTGACTTGACATCATCCATAGTCATAAGATTCAGTTCAAGGATGTAGTTGATAAAGGATCGAATTATACTGTAACTAATACGGAAGGGTTAACGGCAGAATCAACCTGTCTTCTTAACGGACTCTGGGGGAATGATTACGGACATGCCGATAACATGCTCTGTTCATCATTCCGTTATGCAAGGATTAAATATAATTCTTGAAAAAATTAATTTAATAGTTGCATACGGCCAGAAGTAGTAAGAACCTAATGGATCACACATAAGACTTGAAAACAAAAGAGAGATGGATATGATTAATAGATGGAAGCCCAATTGAGCCCGATAAGGCCCACATATAGGAGGGGGTCGAAATTTATGTATATTAGGGGAAGGAATTAATTTATTCCACTCTTCCTAATTTGATTAGGATTGTGAAATTAAATTAATTAAGAGATAATCAAGTTAGGAGTTTTAATTAGATTAATATACTCCTATTATTATCTAACTAGGTTATTTATTATTATCCTAATTATATTGGATATATAGTAAGATAATAATTAGAAATCCTATTCCGAATTGGATTCCTATTAAGTAACCTATTCCTATCTAACTAGGGTTTAGAGACAAGCTAATATATATACCCCTCCTTCACTAGAATTTCGACCTAAGCCTCTACCCTCCCCTAAAGTGATTTTCGAAATTGCTTAGTTAGAGAGAGAAAAGAATTCCCATCCCCAAGTTCGTGAATAAGAATTCATACGGCATTCCATCGATTGATTAATCTTATTCATCCCTCTTTCTCTTTGATCTTGTGTTGGTTTATTAGAGGCAATCTATTTTGGTTGCATCTCATAAGGGTTGATTCTAACTTAATCTCACCGTGTTCACGAAAGAAGAAAAACAATCAAAAGGGAGAAATTCGTTTTTCTTCGCCTACATCAGGTCAGTTCACTATTTCGAGGATTCCCGGAGATTAAACCGTGGGATCGTCGCGATTTTTGGACAGTAGCTTCTAGACATATTCTTCCACGTTTCCACTGAAGGGATTGTCGTTCGGAGGTCTGGAAGGTCTGTTTCGGATAGGGGCAGATTGATAAACAGTTTACATCTCCTTTGAAGTTGTGGGCACTTCGTTTGCAACGGTAGATTGATCATCGAAAGGTATTTCTTCTTATCCCTATTTATATGAAATAGCGATTGACGGATCCTATGGTTAAAAGGAAGTAGGCTAAAATTTTTATATTTCCGCTGCTATACCTTAGCCCTATTTCCAACTCTGGTATCAGAGCCATCGTTAAATCCGTTATTTCATATATGAAAAATATAGAAGTTTTCAATAGGATTGAATAAATATTTATGGTTAGGATTAATTGACAAATAGTATTGATTGATTAATTCTAAAGATAAATAAAGTTTTGATTAATTGTTAATTAAAACTGATTATGCTTATGTTCCTAATTATTTCGGTTGATAATCATTATAACAAAATCTATTAGTTTTATGGTTAGATTAATAAAATTAGTTTTATTGATTCTAAAGATAAAACGGAAATCTATTGTAGTTTTTCCTATTTCTGAAAATCGTTTTTCAACCGTTTTGAAAATCTGATATATATATGTACTTTAAAATTAGTTTTGAATATAAAATATATATATATACATGTTTCGGAAATTAATAGTTTTCTGTTTTGATTATCGAATGAAAATTCGTTTAAAAGTTTGTTTTACCAAGTTGTAAATCAAAGCGTTAAATGAATTGAAATAAAAAAAAAATAATTGGGACATGCATAATCAACGTTTTATATGGTTATATTAATCTAAGAATTAATATAAAGATACAAAACGATTAGAAGTAAAATTGGATGAAATTAATTTGATAAGTTAATGTGATTAACATAAATATTACATAAATCAGTTATGTAATCAACCAATTAAATTTATTTAATTGAGTCTTTGCATGTTTGGAGTTATGGACATATTTGGACCCTCTTTTATTCTTTTGGTATTTTTGAAATAGGGCCTGCGCGTCCTGCCTTTCTACTATCTATTGTAATTTCTCTTCTCATCTGATTCCCTTCAATTCAATTGAAGTTTTCTTTTAGTAGTATAGAAAATTAATATGTAATTTTCAAGGCGCCATGGAGAAGACGGAGGACCTAAAGAGAAATATGTAATAGTTAGTATTTCCTTAGGTTTGCCCTTTTATTCCGTCTCTGGCTCGACGGAATAATTTAGATGATATGTCCATAACGCCAATGTATGTGTGAATGTGTGTCTGATGTATGCTAAAGCAAATCAAGACTAAGTTAGATTATGAGACTTAAATAAAAATCCCTCATTAAAAAGTTAAGTAAATAAATAAGTTATTAAAATCGGTTGCCCCTCCCTAATATTATAATTCAGCCGGCAGTACTGGGGGCCTTTGGGTTGTTGGCCAAAGTCAAGCTCGGGGTCTTATGGTAACACCTGGATTATCGAAAATAGTTCTTTCATGAATATGGGGTAGTACTTAAATTAGAGTATGATAATTGGATGGGCAAACTCATATTGTCATACACTAATGGGCAAAATGGTTGGGATTAATATGAATGACATATTAGTTACTAATGTGGTTAGTAACCCAATAACCTAGGAATCACATTCGAGATGTGATTGATTGAATGAATCCACCTAACGAATGAGACTAGTTTGTTGGCTAAAGTTAAGGCGAAATCTCAGGAGTTAGGATCCTAGCTCACTAAAGGATTTGTGAAATTCTTCGAATTAATATGGAGGGTTATTAATTTGGCAAAATAGTGGGAGCAATCTGAAATAAATTAAAAGGCCTATAATTTTAGATTGTTATACTTTAAAACAAATGAATAACATACGTTTACTCTTTCTCACTCTCAGGTTTTGTTTAAACACTCACTCTTTAAAATCATGACTAAAACCAATCTGCAAAACATTCTTACCGATAACAAGTTGAATGGTTCAAACTTCACCGACTGGTTTCGTAACCTCAAAATTGTTTTGAAGTTCGAGAAAATTGGGTATGTACTTGATACACCGATACCCCCTATCCCGGAAGATGATGCTCCCATCGAGGAAATTGATGCTTACCAGAAGCACAAGGCTGATGATGATCATGCCGGTTGCATCGATGACGTCGAAATTACAAAGGCAACATGAGGAGATGGATGCCTATTCCGTCATCATGCACCTAAAGGAACTGTTTGGGAAACAGACCAGGTGCGAACGCTACGAGATATCCAAATTGCTATATCGTTGCCGGATGCAAGAGGGCACATCAGTCATGACACATTGTGTCAAGATGATTGGCTACATTACCAAACTTTCTAGTATTGGATTTGTGATGGACAACGAATTAAGTATAGACTTGATTCTTCAATCCCTCCCAGAGAGTTATTCACAGTTCATCATGAACTATCAGATGAATGACTTGAAAACTTCTCTTGAAGAGCTTGCAAACATGCTCAAGTCACTTGAGCCCAATATGAAGAAAGACAAGGCCATACCAGCTCTTGTAATTGAGGGATCAAAGAAGAGGAAAGGGAATTTTCCCAATCCTAAACATCCCAAGAAAGGTAAGAAAGCTGTGTCCAAGGGAAAGGAAGTGAAGAAGCCCAAAGGAGAGTGCCACTTCTGTGGTAAAGATGGGCATTGGAAGAGAAACTGCAAGGAGTATCTAGCCACCCTCAAGAAGGGAAAGGGCGATGCTTCTACATCTGGTATGTTCTATATTGAAATAAATACAGTTTCATTGTCTGAATCTTGGGTACTTGATACCGGATGTGGATCTCATATTTGTACAAATATGCAGGAGCTAAAACAGACTAGGGAACTTAAGAAAGGAAGCATAAACTTGCGAGTGGGAAATGGAGCAAGAGTTGCCGCCATCGCAATTGGAGATTATGTTTTACTTTTGCCCTCTGGGCTTGTAATAGAATTAAGGAATTGTTTATACGTTCCTGAGATGTCTCGTAACATTATTTCTATTAGTCGTCTTGTTGACGACGGTTTTCATATTTCAATAAAGAACAATAGTTGCAATTTTTATAAAGATTCGATCTTTTATTTTTCAGGAATATCACAAAATGGGATTTATGTGTTAGATGATAAAACTCCTGTTTTTGCAATTGATACCAAAAGACATAAACTAGATAATTCAACCTACTTGTGGCATTGTCGTTTAGACCATATAAACAAGAGACGCATGCTAAAGCTTCATTCAGATGGGTTTATAGATTCAATTGATTCGGAATCATTGGAAACATGCGAATCATGTTTAAAAGGTAAAATGACAAAGACACCCTTTAGCAATAAAGGTGAGCGTGTATCAGACACTCTAGGACTCATTCATTCAGATGTATGCGGTCCTATGTCAGTCCAAGCAAGAGGAGGATTCAGATACTTCATTAGCTTCATAGATGACCATACTCGATATGGTTACATCTACTTGATGAAGCACAAATCAGAAGCTTTTGACAAGTTCAAATGCTTCAAGAATGAAGTGGAAAATCAATTAGGAAAGAAAATAAAGACGCTTCGATCCGATCGAGGTGGCGAATATCTTTCAGATGATTTTCTGAATTATCTAACTGAATGTGGGATATGCTCGCAATGGACACCTCCCTATACACCACAACACAATGGTGTATCTGAGAGGAGAAACCGTACCCTATTAGATATGGTACGGTCCATGATGAGCATGGCCTTACTTCCAAAGACGTTCTGGGGCTATGCCTTAGAAACTGCCCTCTTCATCCTGAATCGAGTACCAACTAAATCCGCCAGTTCCACACCATATGAATTGTTCGTTGGTAGGAAACCCGTATTCTCATTTATGAGAGTATGGGGTTGTTCAGCATATGTCAAACGCATTGCGTCCGACAAATTGGATTCTAAATCTGATAAATGTTTCTTCATTGGATATCCCAAAAAGACCATAGGGTATTACTTCTATCATCCAGATGATCAGAAAGTAATAGTATCCAGATACGCAACCTTCTTAGAGAAAGATTTTCTCGAAGAAACGCAAAAGGGAAGCGTGATTAAACTCGACAAAGTTCAAGGGGAAGAGACACCGGATGAAACAACAGAAGCGGTTGAGGTACCCGAAGAAGTCCCATTAGATGAGACTCCAGTGGCACCTATTCGTAGATCACGAAGAGTTCGTGAACTCCCAGTTAGATATGGTTTTCTAGTGGGAGATGATGACGAGGTTCCCGTGTTAGACGACGAACCCGAAAACTACGAAGAGGCTCTTACTAGTCCAGATTCTAAAGGATGGCTTGAGGCCATGGATTCTGAAATGGATTCCATGTATACTAACCAAGTGTGGACTTTGGTTGATCCACCCGAGGGGATAAAACCCATTGGGTGCAGGTGGATCTTCAAAAAGAAGACTGACATGGATGGAAAGGTTAGCACCTACAAGGCTAGGTTGGTAGCGAAAGGATATCGTCAAAAACAAGGCGTTGATTATGACGAAACCTTCTCTCCCGTTGCTATGTCCAAATCAATCAGAATCATGCTTGCAATTGCCGCTCATTTTGATTATGAGATTTGGCAAATGGATGTGAAAACAACTTTCCTAAACGGAAACCTGCTTGAGGATGTATACATGATGCAACCTGAAGGTTTCATATCAAAGGATGCAAATAAAGTTTGCAAACTTCAGAGATCCATTTATGGACTCAAGCAAGCATCTAGAAGCTGGAATAAGCGTTTTGACGAAACCATAAAACAATTTGGTTTCGAACAAAATTGCGAAGAAGCTTGCATTTACAAGAAAGCAAGTGGGAGCTCTATAGCATTTCTCATACTATATGTGGACGATATACTGTTAATGGGAAATGACATTGCTCTATTACAATCGGTGAAAGTATGGTTATCCGGTAACTTCTCAATGAAAGACCTTGGTAAAGCAGCCTATATACTTGGTATAAAGATCTATAGAGATAGATCGCGTAGACTGCTTGGTCTTTCACAGGCTACATACATTGAAAAGGTGCTAAATCGATTTAGCATGCTTGAATCGAAACGAGGTAACTTACCCATGGTACATGGAGTAAAGTTAAACAATCATCAATGCCCTAAAACTGATGATGACAAACGACGCATGGCTGTTGTCCCGTACGCCAGCGCAATCGGTTCGATTATGTATGTTATGCTATGCACTAGACCTGACGTAGCGTTCGCGTTATCTGTAACGAGTCGCTACCAAGGGAATCCGGGAGACGAGCATTGGATTGCCGTCAAGAACATTCTTAAGTACTTGAGAAGGACTAAAGATATGTTCCTATTGTACGGAGAAGGAGATCTGAAAATTGAAGGATTTTCAGACGCTAGTCATCTCATAGATGAGAATAATTTTAAATCCCAATCAGGATACCTGTTTATCTTGAATGGGGGCGCGGTCAGTTGGAAAAGTTCCAAGCAGGGAAGCGTAGCTTTCTCTACGACCGAGTCAGAGTACATCGCTGCTGCGGAAGCAGCAAAGGAAGCAGTTTGGATTAGAAAGTTCATTACAGAACTAGGAGTGGTGCCTGACATTGTCAATCCCATTACTCTGTACTGTGATAACAATGGAGCCATTGCGCAAGCAAAGGAACCACGGTCTCATAATGCATCCAAGCACTACCTAAAGCGATACCACATCATTAGAGAGATTGTGGCTAGAGGAGATGTGAGAATAGAAAGAGTACCTACCGAGGACAACGTTGCAGATCCGTTGACAAAGCCATTAGCCCAGAAAGTACATGATCGTTATTTAACTTCTACTGGGATAAGTTTTAGAAACAATTGGCTTTAGTCCAAGTGGGAGTATGTTGGGGTTTAGTGTCCTATAGACAATTGTTGCAGGATACAAACTTATTGTAAATGAATTGTTCTTTATATCATTTGTTTTAATAAGATATATGTTTTATAACTATATAAAGGCAATCCCTTTTAAAGTACTAAATAAAGTCTAATAAAAGGAAATCCGTAAGTTTGTTTAAAGTGATTATAAAGTGTTCATACAAGCATGAAGTGAGACGAAACTTTATAATAAACTAATAAACTTAAAACCACCCCAAGTCAAGTGATATGTTTAGGATTGATATATCACTGTTGAGACTTGTATGTAACAATGTCTTCTGTCCGACAGAAAGCTGATCTCACAAGCTTCATATACATAGATATCTGGACAGTTACATAGATCCGATGAAACGTCGTTCATTAGGATTGGGGATCCGATTTGAGATAACAGGATGGGTAGATTCGTCCTTGTCACATGTTCAACATTCGTCCTTGTCACCTGTTCATCTCATTGGTATTAATAGGTATAAATAATCCTCAGACTCAAAGGAATGTTAATTGGTCATCCTGAATTACTGAATGTGAGACTTTGATCGCGTGGTCCCACGATCCTTAACAGAGATGACTCTGGGGTGTGAACTGCAAAGGTTGGGTGTCACAGGAAGTAACGTCAGGTTAGTTATACATTGGATTGAGCATTTATCACTCCCGACGAATGGGAGATACGTCCAAGGATCGCTTGTGGAAGACTCGACTCTAAATCCTTGCAAGGTGATAGCTTAAGAGTAGAAATACAGATTTCACTTAACCTATCTATTTGAGTTGACTCGGCCTGTACAAGTAAAACGAACGTCTCGCTATATGTGACTTGACATCATCCATAGTCATAAGATTCAGTTCAAGGATGTAGTTGATAAAGGATCGAATTATACTGTAACTAATACGGAAGGGTTAACGGCAGAATCAACCTGTCTTCTTAACGGACTCTGGGGGAATGATTACGGACATGCCGATAACATGCTCTGTTCATCATTCCGTTATGCAAGGATTAAATATAATTCTTGAAAAAATTAATTTAATAGTTGCATACGGCCAGAAGTAGTAAGAACCTAATGGATCACACATAAGACTTGAAAACAAAAGAGAGATGGATATGATTAATAGATGGAAGCCCAATTGAGCCCGATAAGGCCCACATATAGGAGGGGGTCGAAATTTATGTATATTAGGGGAAGGAATTAATTTATTCCACTCTTCCTAATTTGATTAGGATTGTGAAATTAAATTAATTAAGAGATAATCAAGTTAGGAGTTTTAATTAGATTAATATACTCCTATTATTATCTAACTAGGTTATTTATTATTATCCTAATTATATTGGATATATAGTAAGATAATAATTAGAAATCCTATTCCGAATTGGATTCCTATTAAGTAACCTATTCCTATCTAACTAGGGTTTAGAGACAAGCTAATATATATACCCCTCCTTCACTAGAATTTCGACCTAAGCCTCTACCCTCCCCTAAAGTGATTTTCGAAATTGCTTAGTTAGAGAGAGAAAAGAATTCCCATCCCCAAGTTCGTGAATAAGAATTCATACGGCATTCCATCGATTGATTAATCTTATTCATCCCTCTTTCTCTTTGATCTTGTGTTGGTTTATTAGAGGCAATCTATTTTGGTTGCATCTCATAAGGGTTGATTCTAACTTAATCTCACCGTGTTCACGAAAGAAGAAAAACAATCAAAAGGGAGAAATTCGTTTTTCTTCGCCTACATCAGGTCAGTTCACTATTTCGAGGATTCCCGGAGATTAAACCGTGGGATCGTCGCGATTTTTGGACAGTAGCTTCTAGACATATTCTTCCACGTTTCCACTGAAGGGATTGTCGTTCGGAGGTCTGGAAGGTCTGTTTCGGATAGGGGCAGATTGATAAACAGTTTACATCTCCTTTGAAGTTGTGGGCACTTCGTTTGCAACGGTAGATTGATCATCGAAAGGTATTTCTTCTTATCCCTATTTATATGAAATAGCGATTGACGGATCCTATGGTTAAAAGGAAGTAGGCTAAAATTTTTATATTTCCGCTGCTATACCTTAGCCCTATTTCCAACTCTGGTATCAGAGCCATCGTTAAATCCGTTATTTCATATATGAAAAATATAGAAGTTTTCAATAGGATTGAATAAATATTTATGGTTAGGATTAATTGACAAATAGTATTGATTGATTAATTCTAAAGATAAATAAAGTTTTGATTAATTGTTAATTAAAACTGATTATGCTTATGTTCCTAATTATTTCGGTTGATAATCATTATAACAAAATCTATTAGTTTTATGGTTAGATTAATAAAATTAGTTTTATTGATTCTAAAGATAAAACGGAAATCTATTGTAGTTTTTCCTATTTCTGAAAATCGTTTTTCAACCGTTTTGAAAATCTGATATATATATGTACTTTAAAATTAGTTTTGAATATAAAATATATATATATATATATACATGTTTCGGAAATTAATAGTTTTCTGTTTTGATTATCGAATGAAAATTCGTTTAAAAGTTTGTTTTACCAAGTTGTAAATCAAAGCGTTAAATGAATTGAAATAAAAAAAAAATAATTGGGACATGCATAATCAACGTTTTATATGGTTATATTAATCTAAGAATTAATATAAAGATACAAAACGATTAGAAGTAAAATTGGATGAAATTAATTTGATAAGTTAATGTGATTAACATAAATATTACATAAATCAGTTATGTAATCAACCAATTAAATTTATTTAATTGAGTCTTTGCATGTTTGGAGTTATGGACATATTTGGACCCTCTTTTATTCTTTTGGTATTTTTGAAATAGGGCCTGCGCGTCCTGCCTTTCTACTATCTATTGTAATTTCTCTTCTCATCTGATTCCCTTCAATTCAATTGAAGTTTTCTTTTAGTAGTATAGAAAATTAATATGTAATTTTCAAGGCGCCATGGAGAAGACGGAGGACCTAAAGAGAAATATGTAATAGTTAGTATTTCCTTAGGTTTGCCCTTTTATTCCGTCTCTGGCTCGACGGAATAATTTAGATGATATGTCCATAACGCCAATGTATGTGTGAATGTGTGTCTGATGTATGCTAAAGCAAATCAAGACTAAGTTAGATTATGAGACTAAAATAAAAATCCCTCATTAAAAAGTTAAGTAAATAAATAAGTTATTAAAATCGGTTGCCCCTCCCTAATATTATAATTCAGCCGGCAGTACTGGGGGCCTTTGGGTTGTTGGCCAAAGTCAAGCTCGGGGTCTTATGGTAACACCTGGATTATCGAAAATAGTTCTTTCATGAATATGGGGTAGTACTTAAATTAGAGTATGATAATTGGATGGGCAAACTCATATTGTCATACACTAATGGGCAAAATGGTTGGGATTAATATGAATGACATATTAGTTACTAATGTGGTTAGTAACCCAATAACCTAGGAATCACATTCGAGATGTGATTGATTGAATGAATCCACCTAACGAATGAGACTAGTTTGTTGGCTAAAGTTAAGGCGAAATCTCAGGAGTTAGGATCCTAGCTCACTAAAGGATTTGTAAAATTCTTCGAATTAATATGGAGGGTTATTAATTTGGCAAAATAGTGGGAGCAATCTGAAATAAATTAAAAGGCCTATAATTTTAGATTGTTATACTTTAAAACAAATGAATAACATACGTTTACTCTTTCTCACTCTCAGGTTTTGTTTAAACACTCACTCTTTAAAATCATGACTAAAACCAATCTGCAAAACATTCTTACCGATAACAAGTTGAATGGTTCAAACTTCACCGACTGGTTTCGTAACCTCAAAATTGTTTTGAAGTTTGAGAAAATTGGGTATGTACTTGATACACCGATACCCCCTATCCCGGAAGATGATGCTCCCATCGAGGAAATTGATGCTTACCAGAAGCACAAGGCTGATGATGATCATGTCGGTTGCATCGATGACGTCGAAATTACAAAGGCAACATGAGGAGATGGATGCCTATTCCGTCATCATGCACCTAAAGGAACTGTTTGGGAAACAGACCAGGTGCGAACGCTACGAGATATCCAAATTGCTATATCGTTGCCGGATGCAAGAGGGCACATCAGTCATGACACATTGTGTCAAGATGATTGGCTACATTACCAAACTTTCTAGTATTGGATTTGTGATGGACAACGAATTAAGTATAGACTTGATTCTTCAATCCCTCCCAGAGAGTTATTCACAGTTCATCATGAACTATCAGATGAATGACTTGCAAACTTCTCTTGAAGAGCTTGCAAACATGCTCAAGTCAGTTGAGCCCAATATGAAGAAAGACAAGGCCATACCGGCTCTTCTCTATTTATATGAAATAACGATTGACGGATCCTATGGTTAAAAGGAAGTAGGCTAAAATTTTTATATTTCCGCTGCTATACCTTAGCCCTATTTCCAACAAACCCAGCCCCATTTTCATACTTCCAGCCCCGAAAAAAGACATAACCGTCCTTTGAATAAAAACTGAAAATTTGAATCCCTCCCAAACTCTCTCAAACTCATTTTGATCCGAATCAAAGATAAAAAGTTTGATGGAAGACAATCCGATATCACCGAGAGTAGACGGGAGTGATGCTACGTCCGAAGTCGAGGTATGTTCCCGATTTAACTTCCTTGCATTTCTGTAATTTGAATTGGTAAAAAAAATTCTGGTTCGGCACTCGGGCGTATGAACATCACGCCCCACCTCATGGTGGGGCGTATGAGTATCACGTCCCACCATGTGGTGGGCGTGATAGCCACACGCCCGACCATGAGGTGGGGCGTGATGTTCATATGCCCCACCATAAGGTGGGGCGTGATGTTCATACACCCCACCATGAGGTGGGGCGTGATGCTCACACGCCCGAGCATATTTGTGGCTGTATCCGGGTTTAGACACCGAAACGCTATAGAAATGTGACGTTCTGATACAAAATGTTCATTATTAATCATTTACAGGAGGTTTCGTGGGAAGAATTTGGCGGAAACGGCATAGATTACAGCTCGCAGTTTTTTCCCAAACAAACATTTCAAACATATCATGATGCTGTTAACTGGGCAAAACAGACGGCAATTGGGATCGGGTTTGAGTTAACAACAGCGTCGCACAAGACGGGGCGCAAGTCAAAGTGGATATTGGTTAAATGTGCTCGTGGTGTTAAGAATTATAAAAGGAAAAAGGATATGGATATGGATGTTATACTACGGAAGAATACAGAAACAAAGTACTGTGGGTGCAAATTCCAGATAAAGGTTATGGAAATCGGCGAATTGAGCGGTTGGGTGGTGAATGGGATTCCTGGAGATAGAGGACATCACTGTCATCAGTTGGCTATATATCGTCAGGGCTACAGACAGATGAGCGGACTAAGCCCGGCTTCCAAAAAACTCGTTCGTGAAATGAGTTCAGCTCAAGCTAAGCCTTGTGCTATTTTTGCTGCAATCAAAGAAAAACATCCGGAGGATTGCCCGACACAAAGGCATATCTACAACTACTGGGAGAAAATCAGGACTGAGAGCTTTGAGGGTCGGGATGTAATCGGTCAGTTTTATCGGCTTGCTATAGATAAGGACTATGTACATTGGACGCAAGCGGTGCCGGGCAGCAATGTCGTGACTCACTTATTTATGGCACATCCAACATCGATCACACTGTTCCGATCTTATTACTTGTTTGTTGGTATGGATTCAACATATAAAACAAACAAGTATAAGATGCCATTCTTCGAAATCATTGGTATGACGCCTTCTAACAAAAACTTTTTGATCGCCAATGCAATCATGAAGGATGAAACCGAGGGTAGTTACATGTGGGTGTTACAAAAATTGAAGCTTTTGCTCCAACCTGCTGTGCATCCGGCAGTCATTGCTACAGACCGGGAGTTAGGACTGATGCGGCCGGTTCGTGAGGTATTTCCTCATTCTCATCATTTATTGTGCACATGGGATATTAATAAAGATGTGGAGGATAGAGTTGGCAAGTTGAGTGGAATGAAGAAGTTTGGTGAAATTTTTAAAAATTCCAAATGGAAACGTATTATTGAAGCTCCGACAGAAGCTGAATATGAGGCGGCAGTGGTAGCTATGAAGAATACTACTGGTAACTGGCCTGGTGTGATTCAGTATATGGAGACCACGTGGCTAGTGCATAAAGAGAAGTTTTATCGAGCATGGACGAACAAGGTGTTGCACTTAGGAAACACCACAACCTGTCGAGTGGAGAGTTCACATGCACAGTTGAAACAGTGGTTGAATTCATCTACTGGTGCACTTGATACAGTGTGGGTGAAGGTGAACAAGGACATTGAGGCTCAGATCGAGGCGATCAAGTAAGACATTTATTCTGTTATTTTCTTTAATCTTTTAAGGTTTAATACATTAGTTTTATAATCCGTCATTGTATATAATCAGATACTCACTCGAGGACTCGAGAAGAAGATCCGCGGTGAATCACTGTGGAGAACCTTTCACGTATCTCGACTTACACGTTTCACATTACTGTTTGGCTGTACTAAATGATGAGCTCAAGCGTATGCACGCATTGAGTATGGATGTGGTAACTGAATGCGGATGCGTGTTGCCCATGACTCATAGCATTCCGTGTGCATGTGAGCTAAAAACATATATTGACACAAATGAATCGGTCCGTGTTGACCGCATCCATCCTTTTTGGAGATCTCTTGCGTTTGAAGGGTTGAGTGACATACCAGTTACTGCTCCAGTATATGCTGACGGGTCTGAGGATCACCGATTTTTTCAATCTCTTGTGGAAAAGGTTGAAAAATTAGATCCTTCAATGGTGCGTAGCATATCGATGATGATTCATGATCAGATAAACCCGGAACAAAGTGGCTTTAAAGAACCTGAGGTCAAAGACACTGTTAGGGGTAGACCAAGGGGAAATTCATCAACAAAACGAAATCCGAGTGCATGGGAGTACAATCAGTCACCACGAGGTCGAGCACGGTCCTCGGGTTCGAGGAGTAGTCGTAGTCGAGGACGTTCTTCATCCTCATCTGTGCATACCAGCCAGATGCCGGGTATATTTTATTTCATTTATATATATGTTGAAGTTAAAGTAAATATATTTTTATTGATAAATTTCATATATTAATATTTTCAGTCGGATTTGATGCGGATATCGCCAGTTACCACCATTTACATCGGGTTCAAGGTCTCATCGTACCATTTATTACTGGATTCCATGATGTTGTAGCGGATGGTAACTGTGGATTTCGTGTTTTAGCCGATGCAATCACCTATAACCAAGAGGAGTGGAAGCTGATGAGAGTGCTCATAGAGAATGAGATGCGGGCAAACCGTGATCTGTATGTGCCAGTGTACGGGAACGGGTTTGATGCTGCCCTCACACGTATTAAATGGGCAGGAGCGGGTTGTGGTGAGTTCCACTGGATGGTGAGTCCGGATGACTTATTTGCTGTTGCATCTGTATTGAACGCAGTAATTTTCCTCTTTACTACAGAACAATTAGGATGTTGCACTATACTACCGATGCGTTCGGACGATGGAAGACCACCTGAGCGAGAGATTGTGATTTGTCATTTGGGGAGTTATCGTCACTACATACGTCTTTATTTACATCCTTCGTTTCCAGTGCCTCCCATTGCCACCCAATGGCGATTATTTTCTCATCAGAGTGTTCGTCATTTGGAGAAT
Source organism: Euphorbia lathyris (assembly GCF_963576675.1). Lineage (NCBI taxonomy): Eukaryota > Viridiplantae > Streptophyta > Magnoliopsida > Malpighiales > Euphorbiaceae > Euphorbia > Euphorbia lathyris. The sequence continues at coordinate 86,791,725 of NC_088914.1, read as the reverse complement.
TTATTTGCTGAAAGGAGAGAGGCTTGGACTAGATTATATTAGTTTTATATGTTGTGATTAATAATATTTATTAATTAACTTATGTTATTTTTGGTTTTAAGTACAATTCTGTAGTTACGGGTTTAACCGCATATTTACGGATTTAACGGACTATTTACGGGTTTAACAGACTATTTACGGGTTTGGCGAACTATTTATGGGATAAAAAAGCTATTTTTTTTGCGGGTTCGACACGCGGGCGTGTGGCCATCATGCCTCACCTCGCGGTCGGACGTGATAGCCCCACGCCTCACCGCGTGGGCGGTCGTGACAGCCACACGCCCCACGTCCGTAAAAAAAATAGCTTTTCCCCTCCCAAAACCCATGAAAGGGCATTTTCGTCCTTTCACGGGGCTAGGGGTGGGAAAATGGGGCTGGGTTTAACACCACCCCAAAAAAATTATAGTGGATGTAATATGAAACCTATGATAATGCGAGGAGAGTAGGAGAAGGATGTACATGGAGCTATCGTGCACAATGCCCCAATTTTAAGAGGGTCCAATTTTTTTTAATTATACAAATTTAAATAAATTATTGTTATTAATTATTATGTGAAAAATTAAATGAATATTAACTTATCCAGAAAAATAACGCTCTAAAAGTGTTAAAGGCTCCAAGTTTTTATTATTATTATATAATATCTAATTTACTTATTTTTATTATGTTAAAAATCAAGTTAAAAGTATTTTGATGTTTCATTTTATAGAAACATTATATGAAATTATTAATTTTTTAATGAATAGGGTCCAGTTTTTTTCATTTGGTACAGGACCCCAAAAATGTTTAAGACGGTCCTGGATAATGCATATAATTTTTTTCAGTATATGTTCATCAAAAGACTATATATCTTGTGTATATATAGCACTAGATGTAATACATGTCAAACGAGAGGCTTTATATCTCCAACGACTATATAGAACTAAAGCTCTCAACGATATGTTGTTGCATGAATTATTTTCAAGTATAAATATGATGAGTAGGGCTGTCAATATGGGTCACAACACGATAACACGATTGATGTAACACGAAAATTAAACGAATTAGGGTTGAGATAAATGGGTTTGAGTCATAAATGGGTCGACACGCCTGACCCGTAAAATAAACGGGTCAGGTCGTGGGTTGACTCGCGAATTCGTTGTAACCCGTATAATTTAGACGAGTCTATGGGTCGTGTCAACCCAACCCGTGAATCCATCTAACTCGACCCATATAACCCATCTAACCCATATACCATGTAAATATAAAAAAGTTTTATGGATATTAAAGTAATTTTATTTTTTAGCCCTAATATATATATATACACAGATTAGTAGATTACAGAACACGTTAGGTTTCCAACTTTCTTTCCCTAACAATTTGTGCTGCATGTCTCTCTTCATTAACATCCGGTGAACGCTTCAGTCTCTAGCCACAAGTAAGTCTTTTGTTGAGTCAACTTCTAGCAGGATATGTCTAACTTATGATTGTTGGTCTTCTATTACAATAGATGAGTATATTTGTTTGACCGGATATTTTATTGATAAAGATTGGAATATCCAAAAGAGAATTTTAAACTTTTGTTATTTGCCTCCTCCACATAATGGTGTAGCTCTGTGTGAAAAAATTCACAATTTCTTGTGTGGTTGGAAAATTGATGGTAAGATTTTTTCACTTACTTTGGATAATGCAAGTGCAAATGATAAATGTGTGGATTTGTTGAAAAATTTATTGAATAGCAAGGGTGATCTATTAAACCGTGGAGATTTTTTTCATATGAGATGCTCTGCTCACATTCTAAATTTAATAGTTCGGGATGGGTTGAAAGAAATTGATGACTCAGTTGGAATGCATTGAATCAAAGACTAATGAACAAAATATTAATTTTGTTGTTGTTTAAGTTGAATTGAATGTTTAAGTTTATTTGTTATTTGGAATTGAATTTTTTTATTTTGTTTGTAAGTTTTGGATTTTAGACTTTTGATGTTATCTTGTTGAATTTGTTTTGTTAGTTTATATTGGATTTTATTTTTTTATATGCAATTATGCATGTTTTTATTTTATTTATTTTTTTTAGTTGAATATTTTTTTTTTACTATGGAGTTGCAAAATTAAATGGGTTAGCCAGGTTGACACGTTCAACCCGCTTCTTAAATGAATCGTGCTGAGTCGACCCATTTATTAAATGAATTGGGTCAGGGTTGGGATAAATGGGTCACCTGAGTAAATCGACACGACACGTTTACAACCCGCGAACCCATATTGACACCCCTAATGATGAGATGAGGAATATGTTCCATTATGTACGAATTAGAGATGTTGAAAATATAGATTCTAGTCGGATAAACTTTGCTTGTAAGTTAAATAGACCGAATCATGGTTATATAAGTAATTAGAGTTTTTTTAATGGGCGGCTGTAAATAGATAGTTATACTTACCTAAAACACAATATAAAAGAGGAAAAGCTAAAATTAGCCACTCCTGTTCCAACCCTATCATATACTCTCGAATACTGCAATATTAAGTAATTTACGGTACAAAAAATAACCCGATAACTCATATTTTATATTTAAATTACTCTTGGATAATTCCTTCATATGTGCTTAACCTTAATTTGATGATAAATTATAGAATCTCGAATATTTGAAGGTTTAATTTTAATCATTCAATTTCATTTTATATAAAATTAATTGATATAAAGTAAATATTAAATACTAATTTAATTTAATCAATTTGTCTTGTAGCGAAAACCAAGCCAAAAAATCATTGACTATAGCCGAAAATGCATCTTTATATCTTCAGAGGTATATATATAAATAAATAAATATATTCTCACTTCTCAATATCTTCACCTCGTGCATGCCCACCACGTGTCAACTTACATATTGGGATTGAGATCTCAAAAATAAAAATAAATTGGTCATAACTAGACCTGTCCACGGGCCCGGGTACCCGCCCGTCCCGTCCAGGTCCGTGTCCCTTGGATCGGACTTGGACAATAAAAATTGTTCATCGGCCCAGCCCGGCCCAGGCCCGTCAAAGCCCGCCTATGTTTTGGGCAGGCATGGGATTAATAAAAATAACACGGGCCGACCCAGCCCGACCCGCTTATTAATATTAATTAATAAATATATATTTATATATTAAATATTTATTTTTAAGTATAATATTTATTTTTTATAATTAACAATTATATATATATATTTAGGTGGGCTTATATGGGTTGGGCTCGGGATTTGATTTTTAAGCCCGAGCCCAATCCGGCCCGAGCCCGCCTAAATTAATTGTGGGCTGGGCTGGGCTTGGGCTGAGCATTTTTACTTAAAAACCCGACTGGCCCGGCCCAGCCCGGCCCATGGACAGGTCTAGTCATAACAAAGGTGCCCGCTATGGTTACTTTGTTTTTTACAAAGTACCGTTACTTGGTGTGGTTTTCACCATTGGATTAATTTTCTGCTCCATCATCCAATGGTGAAAACCACCAAGTAACGGTACTTTGTAAAAAGCAAAATAACCATAGCGGACACCCATAACAAAATAAGTAAATATCATACTTAATAAACAAAGGTATAATACCCATTTGGATCCTTAAACTAAAGCTTCAAAGTTAATTATGACTTTAAACTATTAAAATCATTAATCAAATCTTTAAACTAATAAAAAATCATCAATTAAGTCTTTATTTTAAACAAAAATCATTAATTAGAACCTCATCGAAAATCATTTTATTGAACAGTTTCAGACCCTCTTACTCAAAATCAGTTCAAACCGACACAGAAATTATTATAATTATATCAAATAGTCACAGTTTCTGATTTTAGGATAAGATAATGACTCAATTGATGATTTTTACTTAATTTAAAGACTTAATTGATAGTTTTAATAAGTTAGGATCCTAATTGACTTTAACTCTTTAATTTGGAGACCTAAATGAATATAATGCCATAAACAAACTATTAGTTGTTGATAATCTCATTCAACAAACAACAACTTTATAACACGGCTTGACCAAATAATCACCCGACAAAAGAAGAAAAAACTAAAGTTGTTGATAATCTCATTGAGCATACAACGACTTGACCAAATAATCATCCGTTCGTGAATGAATCCAAAACAAGAATCTGTAATGTACTATGTGCTTAAAAAAATTCGTAAAATAATCTTTGAGTTGTAAAGTAAAATTTTAATCAAATTTATCTTCCAACAAAAAAGAATCAAAATCAATCAAATACGAAACACATTCCGATGAAAGATCATTTAGAAGAATTAATAGTCAATTGTATGGAATAATCCAATAAAATTACATCAAATTAACTAATCGTTCATCACCAATCCTTCAATAATAATTTGTCTAACTTTCAAAAAACTACGCCAAACAGAACTGGCCTAGTAACCAATCTTAGCCTCCAACAATCCCTATCTTAAAAAATATTTGTGCAAAATTGGATTTTCAAGTATGACGGATATTTGTGCAAAATTGGATTTTCAATTATCCGTCATACTCGGAGAGTAAAATGACTACAACTCTTTCGAATAGAGTATTCAATCTTTTTCCGACTTGTCAAGCACATCAATCGGCAGTGGATATCTCCGGCTCCAACTTTACTTGAGGGTCGTTACAACGAATCCAACACACAAAAATAAGACGAAAAGATCTTTGCTATGTAAGTCATTTTAAAGTAAATCATTTTGCAAGATTAAAAGCAAAAATATTTCTGAAGCTCAAACCAATTGCAACTTCCTGAAGCTCAAACCAATTGCAACTTCCTAAACCATTATATAAGCAGCCTCATTCGTTAATCGTAGAATAAACGTCACATAACAATTTAGACGTGTCTGCAAACCGATAGATTCTAGGATGCTAGATTAGAATGAGACTGACGAACCATTATATGAGCAGCTTCATTCGTTACGTGTCTGCAAACCGATAAATATATCCTCTATAACACATCCAAATACGCGGGAATGAAAACACCCAAACCATGCGGGAATGAAAACACCCAAACCATACTATCTCGTATAAACGCCCAAACCGTAATGCTAGCGATTCTGCCCACTTCTAGGACTGATTTACTAATTACCAATTTGAACATTATGAAATGGTAGGTAACGCTATATCAATTTTTATATCTAGGACTGATTTACTTGCAACGAAATTTACCAATTGTTTGAAAAAATAGTTTGTTTATAACTGTAAATATAATTCTTAAAAAAAATCTGTAAAATATATAATTTTCTAGACCTTTTTTTTTTTTTTTTGATAAACCAGTTCTTTTTAATTGAATTATGCTTAATAAATTGGACAAATTTATGGAAACGATGGAACAAATTTACACTACCTGTATCCCTTAATTAATTAATTAATTAACCCACACATAAACAAGAATAACATTAATTTCTTTTCCTCATTAGGATATATGAAGATTAAATTCAACTTACATCAAAGAAGAAAATAAAAATAAGATAAAATTTAAAAACCTCTTCTTCAAGAGAGAATTTCCAAAACAACAACACAACAAAACTTAATTAACACCACCTTAATTACTTAATTAAACACCTAATTAGAAACAGTAATAATAATTTCCAATAATTTACACCAAATCTCATATATATAGTTGTATATATATATAGGGCTGGTGCGAAATTACCTTTATGTACATCACCATAACCATCTTCTTCATCTTCTTCTTTTCTACATCAAGAGCTCATTAACCCATCCAAGATCCGGCCCGAATGACGCGGGAACGCCGCCATTAATCTCTTCTTTAACTTCTTTCCCTAATTCAAGAAATAATCCTTTTCCTTTGAAATAACTGTTTGGACTTGAATTGTTAGGTGAAAAATTGAGGTTTTGCTGATGATCTTGACCGTTGAAAGATGAATTCTGATCAATCCAAGGGTTAGTATTAAAAGCTGAAATTGGCGACGAAGTTGAAGATCCGTCGCTAAAATAATTTCTAGCCATCGGCGACGAAACAGTTGCAGCACCGTCGCTAAAATTCATCGCTTCGAGAGAGCTCATAAGCTCGTTAAGCACATCTTTGTAGCTAAAAACTCCAGACCTCAGCTTGCTCATGGCAATCCCGCAACGCTTGACCGGAGATAGCGGTGGTGATAATGGCGGCGACATATGGCCCGCCGCCATTAAAGTAGAAGTTGGAGACGAAATCACAGAATGACAAGATAAACAACAACAATGGCCATGATTACATTCCGCCGCCTTCTCAAATTTCGCCTCCGGCGAATTAATCTCCGGGAGAAGCCGGAGCTGCCGGGGAGTATGAGCGAAGAAACAAACCTTCCTCTTACAATTCCTCCCATCTTTACAAGCCTCAGTCCGATACCGAGACGGATGGAGCCAACACTCAAAAACACCATGAGCAAACTCACAGCTCTCTCCACGGCTACAACCACCGCGTCTAAACTCCGGACACACAGTACCGGAATAATGAAACTTCCGCGGGTCCCTCCGGCGAGCCTTCTCTCCAGGATGAGCAAAAGGACAGTCAGTCCAGTCGTGGCTCCGGCTACGAGTACACCTCCGAACTTTAAACTCATACATCCGAAAATGTTCAGAAGAATACGGATCCAAATCGGAATCCTCTAAATCTCCACCGGAATTCTCATTACACGGCAAGAATTTCAGCAGATTGGATTCATACGACGCCATATCAGGAACAATCTCCCCAATTGATTTCTTCGACAGGAGTAATTTCCTCGGCGGAATTTCAGCGAAACTGTGTTTCTTCGAGTAAAGCTTGTTTTCATCCCCAAAAATGGAGGTCATACTGAAAAAATTAGGGCAAAATTAAAATTTAAGAAAATTAGGGAAAATCCAGAGGTTGAAGATGAAGATGGGGGAGGGAGGGGGGTAGAGAGAGAATATATAGGGGGGTTTTAGAGAGAGAAAGGTATGGGGTGCGTGGCTTGATAGCATTAGAGAGACATGCAATAGAGAGGAGGTGTCAATTTGTGGGAATTCATAGCACATAATTCATTGCTATGTGTATGAAATATAGCTTTGCCTTTGGATTTGTGCTACGTACTAAACTATTTTTTAATTTTATTTTTATAGTATAGTTTTTATTTTTATATTTTGGGTGTATATAATATAGTTTTTTTGGGGGGTAATAATTATGAATTGACATAAAGAAGTATGTGTGGTGAGAGTCGTATTGTGGATGAGTTGGAACAGTACGTGACAAAATAATTAAATTATTAATATTATCTTAATTTAGATTAAGATTAAGTAAAATAAAATAAAAATAGATTAAGATAATTTATAGATGTATATATTTCGATAACACATTAGAATTTATAATTTAAAGTCTTAAATATATAAATAATTAATTATACATATATATTGTTAATTAATGTATCATATATTGATGATGAATAAATTAATAATGTTCATTTGAATCTAAATAACTAAATAAGTTAGGTTATTTATGGTTAGATTTAGGCGTATTAGAATTTTATAACAGAGATTCAAATAATTATAAGATCTAGATTTAATACAGTGAATGACAAAATTTATTTGATCATCCATGGTGCATGCTGTTTGCAGATGATATTGTGTTGGTTGATGAGACGCAAGAAGGAGTGGAGAGGAAGTTGGAACTATGGAGACAAACTCTAGAATCTAGAGGCTTTAAGTTGAGTCGAAGTAAGACAGAATATTTGGAGTGTAAGTTTAGCGGCCATAGGAGTAGGGAGGCAGGGACAATCACCCTAGATGGGAGAGTTGTTCAGGCCTCGGATTGCTTCCGGTATTTAGGATCTATTATTCAAACGGATGGAGAAGTAGATGGAGATGTTGCTCATAGGATTAAAGCTGGTTGGTCGAAGTGGAATAGTGCTACGGGTTTCCTTTGTGATCCCGGCATGCTTAATAGATTGAAGGGAAAATTCTACCGGACGGCAATTAGACCAGCATTGTTATATAGTACGGAGTGTTATTGGGCCGTGAAACACTGCCACATTCATAAGATGTCGGTGGCGGAGATGCGTATGTTGAGATGGATGTGTGGTCATACGAGAAAGGACTGGGTGCGTAATGAAATAATTAGGACAAAAGTAGGGGTCACATCTATTGAGAATAAAATGAGAGAAAACCGACTAAGGTGGTTTGGCCATGTGAGACGTAGAGCGCTTGATGCGCCAGTTAGGAGAACCGAAGAGTGGCAAAGGGATGTAGTGGTGAGGGGTAGGGGAAGACCTAAGCAAACTTGGAGGAGGGTGATCGAGAGTAATATGAGTTTACTGGGAATTGAGGAAAATATGGTAGTGGATAAGACGAAGTGGAGGGAGCGAATTTGTGTTGCTGACACGACTTGATTTTACGGTTTTATATGATGGTTCATGTTAGCCGATCCCGAATCATTTTGAGACTAAGGCTTTATTGTTGTTGTTGTTGATTCATGGTTCAGATAAGAATTAATGTATTAATGATATATGGTACAATATACGAATATTTAATTTAGTGGTAAAACAGATTCACTTAAACTTTAATATTTATAAGGAATGTTGATTCCTTGCACAAAAACATGAATTGAAGAATTAGTATTAATTTTTTATGGAAAAAAAATTTAAACTTGTATTTTTTTAAGTGGATTTCCTCTCGATTAAAGCTTTATGTGAATACAGTGGTTTTTACCTTATCGGTGACTTATCAGATGAATTTGATCAGATGAATTTAGTCGGTGATAGTTAGGTTTAAGTTTATTACAATTCAAACTTGAGATCTCTAATTTATACGATTTGATGTCGTTAGACATTCAAATCTACTTTAATTGGTGTCACATATTTTTTTATATAGAGTTTTTTTTATTATTTAATTATGCATACATGATTGTTAATGACATATTGATTTGAGTGTTTAAAGACATTAAATCGAAACTTTTTAATAAAAAATCAGAAATCTTTTTTTTTTGAAAAATTCTCCAATATTAATTTCTACTAATTACTACAAAGTCCTCTCATCTTTCTTAAATTGAAACTTTCTCCTATAAATTAATTGATATTATAATTGCTTTTCCATTCCATCGTTTTATTCTTCTCTACCAAGTGTTTTCATCTTTCTCAAATTGAAACCTTCTCCTTCATTAATTAATACTAATTACTACGAAGTCCTTTCATCTTTCTCAAATTAAAACATTTTCCTATATTACTCTATCTGTTCCACAATACATGTCTTTTAAAATTAATACACACTAAATTAAGAAATACAATTAATTTTAAGTAAAAAACTTTATTACCCTTGTATTATTTGCATCCACTAGTAACTTTATCTATCCTCACGGTAAAAAGTCAATTTAAATATGGGTATATTTGATAAAAATAAATTAATGTGCATAGATTGAAGCAAAATGTCATGTATTGTGGAACAAAAAAAAATGTCTCTAGAAAAACATGTATTGTGGAACGGATGGAGTAATTAATACTAATTACTAAAATTAGTGATGTCAAAATATATAGATAAAAAGAATTCTATTTTATAATTATTAAAATTAAAAAAAATCAGATAATAAATTTTCTTTCATTTCATCATTTTATCTTCTCAGTGATATATTTTTATCTTTTTCATTGCATCATTTATCTTCTCTACGTAGTCTTTTTATCTTTCTCAAATTGAAACGTGCTCCCATATTAATTGTAATTAATTACATTGAACTTCCATTTATTCTTCCTTCTTCTAAAAGCAAACGATTAAAAGGAGATGAAAAAACTCAGATTCATTTACGGTTTCTTTAACATTGATCTTTGCTGGAAATCTATTATTGGTACAATTTTCCTTTTATCTTCTGTAATCTAATTTGCTAGCTTAAACCCAATTGAACACCTAAGAGAATATATTCTTGCAATCCATGTTTCTTTAAGGACGTCGTCTCTCTGTAAGAGTAAGGAATAGTTCCTAACAAAGGCTTCAAGATGCGTAAAATGTAATCAATATCCAAATGGTCCACTCAACTTGCGTAAAATGTAATCAATTAATCATTAGGTTGAAAAAAAGTAAGTTACATATGGAATGTGTGTTGCACGCGTCTTGAAAAAGTAAAATAACCAAGGTTGCAGTAAGAGGTTCTAATATAGAGAAGATAAGTTTTACCGTTGAAGAAGTAACTTTTTTTTTTTTTAATATGTTTTAATTTTTTTTTTTTTTGTTACAAAGGAGGGCAGTCGCCCAGAAATAAAAAGAAAGACTAAAGATGAATGATTCTACTTAAAGCAGAACCACAACAGTCTTCATGAAGCATATAAAGGAGGCATGCAGGAGACGCACCACACTCGTGATGTCTCAAGGGAAAGGACCCTCCGAAATTTGCCATCCAGTCAGTAGCTCGGTTACCTTCTCTATACGTATGTTGAAAGATAATCTTCCAATCACGGTCTCGCAGCTGTTGACACCCTTTGAAAAGCCAGGAATACGGATGAGTTACGACATTTCTTCGTGTCATGAAACTTATAACCAGATGAATTATGTAATAACGTTCTAAGGCGTGTGCAACACACTTTCCGTATGAAGCTTATTTTTTTTGCAACCGGTGAATAAATTGATTATATTTTAACCAAGTTGAGGAATTATCATAATATTTTAAGTAAACTGAAGTGACTATCGAACACTTTGAAGTTCAGGGTATTAAGCCTAATTTAATCTTTATGAAGCATCGCATACATATAACCATAATTTCATGTAGCTAAATTAATTATGTCCCAAATAATTATAATATATGCTCCATAAGCAGTCTGTCCCAGTCACCACTTCAGTGTGATAAAACCTTTTCAGTGGAATTTCACTTTTTTTTTTTTTTTTTTTTTTTTTGATTATCACTCAAAACTTGTTTGTCAACAAAGCTTATTACATTAATAAGATGTGTTGTGCATTATTATTATTATTATTGAATTACATATATCTTTTTTATAATTTGTCCGATTTTTCGATTCGAGGTTCGTCATGCATCTTTTAGGTGGATCTTCACCTAACTAGAGTTTTCTATGTACGCTAGAATTCGAACTCGAAATCTAGTTTAAACAATTTGAGGCTCTTAACCATTTAAACTAACCTTAATTGATATTGAATTTTATATATTGAGTGTTTGCATAAAAATAAATTATCAAGGCTAAACGAGAATGATTCTCATTCATATAGACCCAATTAATGAAAAAAAATGAGAACGTACTTATATATTATGTGTTCATGTTTTTAGGCCGGGGCATAATCAGTGACGGATGCAAGATTTGGTAATGGTGTTTTTGATGGTCTCTCGTAATTTATGAGTGCTAAATTGATATTTTTTAGGTATTTTTACATAAGAAGTTATAGCCCCGTAAACAGTTTCATAGAAATTTTAGCGCTTTCCAATGACCACTGTGTGCTCAAGCGGGTTAAATGCACATTTGGCTACTCAACTTTCATGGTTGTTTCAAAATGACCACTCAACTTTAATTTCTCTCAATAAAATCATTCAGTTTTGAATTTTGTCTCAATAAAGTTACTCCGACGACTTCAATAGCAAAAAGACACACCAGAAAAGTGACGTAACTATCACACCAGCAGTAGTCAACTTCACAGCTGACCAAAATGACATGTGGTTGTCATCTAGATGACACATGGTTGCCACCTAGCTGATCGAAAAGACACGTATCAGGTAGGTTTAGTCAGCTAGGTGGTAGTCACATGTCTTTTAAAAGTTGATTAGTATTGATGTGGAAATTACGTTATATTTTATTGTATTTTTGCTTTTAAAGTCCTCAAAGTGACTTTATTGAGATAAAATTTAAAATTGAATAATTTTATTGAGAGAAATTAAAATTGAATGATCATTTTGAAACAACTACAAAAATTCATCGACCAATGATGCATGTAACCTGTGCTCAAGCACCCTGCCCCTGAACCCGCCCCTAGTCATAGTAGACATTCTCATAAAAGGGCAAATGCTGTAATTTAACTTTGTATAAATTCAGCCAAATTTATCCCTAAATAAGTATGTCATGGGGAAGAGTTTAGCCATAGTGAAATTCGACCCCAGGCGTAGGTAAGGTCATTTCAAGCATCGGGGCAAGCATTAGTGAGAGTTGCGGCAAGGCGTCTAGGATCAGACTCGATGGGCGCACGACGAGTGGTGAATGAAACACATCAATGTCCATTAGTCGTAGGCTTCAAGTCAGCGTAAGAAACACTATAGGGGGAGATGGTCATCTAGTGTCGGATCTCCGCCAATCCCTGGTCCAGTTGGGGGGACTAATTTAAGCTATCCACTCTATTCCACTAGAGACTAGAAGAGTCGGGTATCCGGCCATTGGGAGGGAAGGCGGATGTCTCCATAGGGTGGAATCCCTATGGACACTTTAGGCTCCCGAGTTAGCCTATTGTGCGAGTTCTTTATGAGGCGAGGTTTAACCACAGGGAGTCTCCCGGAACGGAGTGCCGACAGACGCATTGACAAAATACTTGATGTTCAAAGAGGATAGACCCCTTTAGTAGGAGTTGGCTGGCCAAGACTTGAGTAAACTTGGCACCACACGAGACTTTGGTCTGGCTTCGACCCGACCCCGTGATGTTTAGTAAGCTCAATTTTGACTATATAATAAAAGAAAATCTAGTTTAAACTTTACCCTTTTCTATTTTTTTTTTTTTTTATCGTTTATCCGATTCTTGGTTTAAGGCTCGTCCAATTCTCCCAATTAAAGTTTTGTGCGTACGTTGAAAATATTGAATTCAATTTCTAAATGTGGTCTATATTTAATTAGAAAAATATAAAGTTAAAATTAGATGTTTTATCATTAAGATAAAATTGATCTAAAATTTCTTCATATCCCAATATTTTATGTGAGGCCAAACATAAAAAGCTATATTAAAGATAAGATGATGACATAAAAATATGACAAAAATTAACATTTTTTTTATAAAAAAAATAAATTGTCATCTAATTTGGAAAATTCCATTTATGTATATGTCACCTATTTAGATTTTTTCAGTATTTTTCACTATAAAACACAAATTTAGTAATTAAAGATCATCTTGTTCACACTATACAAATTTTATAGGAAATTATGAAGCAACCAACCCCAAAACAATATATATAACACCCACTTGTTTTTTTCCAAATAGGAATTTAAATGATTTTATTCTCTTAATTAATTGGTGCAAAAAAAATTAAAAATAAATAAGCTATTTTGATTATCAAATCGACAATTTTAAGTTCTAATTTACAGAGAATTTTTTTTATTTAAAATTTATTTAATCAACTGAATTTCAATACTAAAAATAAAATAAATAATATTAAATACATGTAATATTTATTTTTATTAACTCCTTGCAACTCTTCCTAAATAAGTGTGTAAAAACAGGTCATTATGTTATTATGGTGTCACCGTTGGCGATATTTTCTGAAAAATATTTGGTTTTCAACCATAGTTCATGTGAGATGTGTATTTGCGTGCTAGAAAAATGGATTCTCAAAATATATTTATGAAAACGAATAAAAATATATGTCTAATAACTTGATTGCTAAAAAATCACGACGATTGAACAGTAAATGCAAGGATTGAAAAAATAATTTTGCTTAGATCTCTAGTTGCACTAAACATAAATTTAACTAAATTCAAACAACTCGCTGAATTAAAAATAAAAACAACACACAAAAAAGTTTTTTTTTTTATTTTTTCCTTTATGTTTATATGTTTTTTTCTATTAATTGGAAATGGAAATGATTACAAGTGGTAGATGATTTATCAAAAGGGCAATAGTTCTATCCCAAGTTTGCAAATAAATATTGAATTTTTATGGAATCCAATATAATAAAATGCAAACAGAAATTATGTAGCAATTTTAACAAACTCGTGTTGTCGCTTTGATACAAAACGGTCGACATTGGGCTATCTGATGCACCGAGATCGCAAATGAGGCCGATGAGGGATTTCAGCATGTCAAACAGTGAGTATAGTTGAGCTTGAAAATTGACTAAAGTGAGGCTGGAAATTTAATCGTGAAAACAAAATTGGGACAGCAGCTATATGGTCGAATAAAACGAAGAATTAAGGGTGGAAATGGTGCTAGTGGTTAACCGAACTTGCAACTAATGGAAACAAGCTCGAAGTGGCTGATTTGAGATGGTTTTAAAGGATGAGAAATGGTGTCAATGAAACAAGTAGGCTGCTGGAATTTTGATAAAAAACAGAAAAGTTGAGCTTGTAAACAAAGGATTTTTTTGACAATTAAGGACATTGATATTTTATTACTTATTTGATTAGCTAATTGTGTAAACTTGTTTGATAAAATTTGGCTGATTGCTAATAGATGTTTCTGTAAAATGATAAATAAAGACATTGATATTTTATGGCTATATTTATTTGAGGGTTAAAGGGTAGTAATTAGAGGTAAAAATGTCATTCAAAAGAGACGTAGCTATAAGCTAATTGAAAAAAAAGCTCATAAAAACAGTTTTTTCAAAATAAGCTTTTTGAACTCAATAAGCTTTTTCAAATCACTGTCCACCAAACACCACTATTAGAAGTTTGACTATTCAAAACCTCTAAAGTTGCTCAAACCTCTAATTTTATCAAAAAAAAAAAAAAAAAAAAAAAGTCTTTAACAATCAGGGCCACAAAATGTTCTATTTATAGGTAAATTTGGCTTAGTTCTTGTCCCACTAACTCCATGATGTCCACTCCTCAAAATCCATGCACATTCTTGCTGAAAATTTGATGCAAGGTTGCTAGAGAATAGCTGCTGGTGGAATAAACAAGTTACAGTCCCGGTTTTACAGATGTGTTTTTTCAATCATCTTTAACAAATTGTTCTTGTCTCGTCACAAAGCTCTAGAGATGGAATCCAGAAACCTTCCAACCTCTAGTTTTATGGATTTCAACTTTTCTTCGCTAATCTTCATTGTCGGATATCCCAAAGAATTTTTTAAAGTTGAGCGGTTGATGCCTCCTGCAAGATAGCTATTTTCCACCAATTGTATCTTTTCATTTTCTTTTCTTTTTAATTCTGTTTTTTATACTTATTTTCATTTTATTTCTTATTTTGATTTTATTTTATATTTTATAAACGTTATTCTTAAATTTTAATGCAAAGTCTAATGTGTATGAAAATATGAAAAATATTTTACCGCTACAGTTATAACATGAAATATTAGAACACAATTAATATTTCTTCAAAAAAAACCATAATTATATATGATATAATAAAAACACGTTGTCATATTTGAAATAATTGCTCTTCACAGTCAACAAATTCAACCCTCTAAATTTCTAATAAAAAAAAAATCTCAATAGATCATTATTCATTTCATCTATTTTTGCAATTTATATTTTTAACAATAAATTTCTTACAGTAAAAATTATTTTGAGTTCTAACATATAATTTAAACAAAGATGAATGAGTAACGATCTAATCGAATTTTATGTTTACAATAATTAATTTGACAAGCAGAGAAATTTTTTTTTTTTTTTTTGAAAGGACAAGCAGAGAAATTAATCTAACACAATGCAAGAAAATCAGAATAAGAGCATTGGGCTTTTTTTTTTTTCTTTTTTTTTTTTTTTTTTTTTTTTTTTTGCCCGTTTATATATAGAAAAAGCTTAAATTTATTGGTAAAGTCCGAGTTGAAATGTGTTGTTACTTTTTTGGTTACATGAAAATGCATTTTTAAATTTCTTTTACAATTATATCAAATTGTAATTTGAATTATGTCCAACCAAATAAATCATTATTTTTAATTTATTTTAAGGATCAACATTTATAAATTAAAAATTAAAAATATATTTTTAAGAGTTTAAAATTTATATTTGTGAACGAAGTAGCTCATGCTCTTGCACGACATGCTCGTTCCTATGCTAATTCTTTTTAAATTATTCTGTCCCTATATTCATTCGAAGCATCCTTCCTCGGGATGGTTCTCATTTTAATTAATAAAGTGGTTCTTCAGTTTTAAAAAAACAGTTTAAAATTTATGAATTGGAATTTTAAAATTTTTAAAATTTGTGTCGTTGACACGACTTGATTTCACGGTTTTATATGATGATTCATGTTAGCCGATCCCGAATCATTTCAGGACTAAAACTTTATTGTTATTGTTGTTATTGTATAGAAAATAGTTACATATGAGAATTAATTTCCATAGTATAATTTAATTGTAATTTTATAACCAAATAAGATTTTCATATAAAAACCCTTCTCTTTTATGCTACATTCTTTTTTATGTAAAAGGCCAATTTGCCCCTTCAATTTAACTCAGCAAGCAAAATCAAATTACTGGGCCTGGGCCTGTAAACTGATTTTAGAGAAAATTACACTAAAAGTTTCCATTTTACTATCTCCTGATTGTTTTATCACCCCCATGCTGTTTTCTTTTAATTTTAGTTTTGTTTTTATCACCCCCATGCTGTTTTCTTTTAATTTTAGTTTTTATCAAATGCAGTTGCTGTTTCAAATTATTGAATTTGACATAGTTCTGTTTTTTGGAATATAGAACACTGGTAATAATTTAACCCATTCTTGACTATTGTGTAACTAACCCTTGATTTTAACTCCCCAATTTTGAGTAAAATCAAATCCGTAAACCAACTAAAAGAGGTAAATTAACCCAACTCCGATATTGTTTGTTTCAGAATTCAAACTTTTTCAATCTCATATTAGCGAATCACAAAACGGGTTATCATATTATAATGGGATAAGTACAAAAAAAAATGTCTGTGGTATACCGGATTTGCGAACTCGGCCCTGTGGGTCTTTTTTTTACAAACGGAGGTCTGTGTTACAAACCGTTAGCAAACAGAGGATAAATTGACTAACGGTGTTAAAATTCAGAAGAAGAAGAAGAAGAAGAAGAAGAAGGTATTAATGGAAGAAGAAGAAGAAAGAAGAAGAAATTAATGGAAGAACAAGAAGAAGATTAATGGAAGAAGAAGAAGAAGAATGTATTTTTTATTTTTCTTTTTGATTTTGGGGTTTATTTGTGATAATTAGATAATTAGGGGAGTTAATTTATAAAATAAATAAATATAAGGACCAAATTAACTCTTTTCTCTTTGAATTTTAACACCGTTAGTCAATTTACCCTCTGTTTGCTAACGGTTTGTAACACAGACCTC
The DNA here is from genome assembly GCF_963576675.1 of Euphorbia lathyris. Taxonomy (NCBI): domain Eukaryota; kingdom Viridiplantae; phylum Streptophyta; class Magnoliopsida; order Malpighiales; family Euphorbiaceae; genus Euphorbia; species Euphorbia lathyris. The sequence goes on along the minus strand of NC_088914.1, from coordinate 86,774,610 downwards.
CGTTTGTAAAAAAAAAAACCACAGGACCGAGTTCGCAAATCCGGTATACCACAGACATTTTTTTTTTTTTTGTACTTATCCCTATTATAATCATATAATATAATATAATATATGTACTCCACATGGACAGTCCTACTCAATATAATTATGATTGTTTAGGTCCTACAAGAGTCAACCTTTTTTGAGGTGTCCAATTAGAAGAGGCCCAAGTCCAGGCCCAGGCCCAATGGTTCATATCACAATCTTTTAATGTGAAATGCACACTCCTCAATACTTGATGCAGCAAATCATGGAACACAAAAAGATACAAGAAAATATATTTTGGTAACCAGAAAACCAATATAAAAAAACAACTAAAATTTTTTCTATTAATTTGAACAAGGTAATGAAGTATAAACTTCTTCTCCTAATGGTAATAATTTTTCTAGTTTTTCTCAAGTCAATAAAGGCACAATCATGGGCAGATCCAAATTGTGCAGATGTAGTTTGGGACTTTCTTCCATGTCTATACTTCCTACATGGGACTCAATCATCACCCTCTTGGGGATGTTGCAGTCAGATCAAAGACCTTAACAAGATTGCAAAACACAAAACGGGTAGAAGGCGGATTTGCCAGTGTATCGAGGACACAGCCTATAGTGAACGTACGCACCTGCTTTCCTCTCGCGTCAAGGAACTTGCAGGTAGAGCTGTCGATTCCTGACATGACCCTATAATATATAGATCACTTAACACGATAACCCGATTTGATACCCTTACTTGCAGGCAATTGTGGCGTGAAGCCGGAATTCCCAATCTCAAATCACATGGATTGTAAATGTAGAATCTCTTACCATAAATAGACATATTTTAGCACACACAAACAAGTACATACATTATGTACTTACCATTGATCTATTTTCTTTTCTGCAGCAGTCAAAGAGTTCACTAATTCCGTAACCGAGACCAAGACTGGCTCAGGGAAGGATGCTCATTTTTAGCCTATTTACACCCAAGAAATGCTGCAACATTGATATATTTTCTAGGCAAAATCCAAAACTATGGGTTCTAGTTGAGCCAAAAGAGGATAAAAACACATTTTTTCTACAGTTCTTTCCCCATGACATGGTATTAGAGCCTCTAGGACCAAACGGTCGAGGGTTAGAGTCCTGGCAACCTCGTTAATTTGTAGAATTAAAAACACATTGTGGGATGGGCCACACGCTGCAAGCCCAAAGGGCATTGCATGTGGGGGTGTGTCAGAAATTAATATAAGATATATGATTAAACCTTAACTATCAGCTCGTGCTTTTAGTTCAATCGGTTATGAATCAATGTGTAGAGAAAAAAAAAAAGATTAGGCATCGGATCAGCAATTCTATGTTAGAAATTGGATCAGTTCTTAACTATAATAAGCTTAAAGATCGACGGGTGATGAGCACATAATTCATTAGTAATCGGCAAATTTCTACAACAGTAAAAAAATCTCAACTTTTAACCAAATCCCTAATTCTCAAATCTGATGAGATCCGATTACACCCAAAAGCTCACACATGCATATTCCAAGAGCAAACGCTCCAAAACTCTTAGCGTTACCGCAAATAAATAAGCAAACAATCCATGCTTATTTGTTCTATGGTGTGAAAGACAAGCCAAGCCAACAATTTTCACAACCTGGGAATGAGTTGAGTAATTTTATATGCTCTATGGTACATAGCAACAAAATGGCAAATTCTGAGCATCTCTAAGAACTAAAAAGAAAACAAATTTACATATAAACACACATTGGTATGGAATTTCAACCACTTGACCGATTTTCGAGATTCAATTAACGATAGCAAGTATTATTGAAATCTTACAACTATGCAAGATATGTCATCCTTACTTCTCTTTGAAACTGCTGTCTCTATGAGGTGCTTTGCAGCTAAATGAGCATCTTTTATGTCTTTGATAGTGTCCACGGCATCTTGGTTTGACATTACCTGCCCGGATTACATTTCGTATTTGTTAGGAATTGAATTGAATCGGGTATTGATTAAACAAGTTTAATATGTGGAAAGAAAATTACAAGTTAACTCAAAACACAATATGCACGTGATTCGGGCTCATTTTTCTATGTCCACATGAGAGGAGAAATATTGTTTTTGAAAATCAAGATTACAAGATTGATGAACACTCGCTGAGAAATCCTTTGAATGCTCAAAAACTCTCTAACTCAAAACACAATATTTACGTGATTTCACGAATTTTTTCTAAGTTCATGAGAGAGAAGTATTATTTTTGAGAATCAAGATTACCGAATTGAATAACACTCACCAAGAAAGTCTCTCTAAACCCTACCAATGTTCATACTAATTCTTTTTATGCCTTTATATAGGCCCTAAAAAGCCTCCACGCCCTTAAAAAGCCAAACTTGCCGAGCCAACAACCAAACTCGCCAAGTTTTGTTTCCTGTTGCGGCAATCAAATTTTACTTTATTGGCAAACTTTGGTTTTAGCCCAAATCAATTCAATAACTTCCTAATTACCCCGAATGACTTTCGAGTGTCCCAAAACTTATCAGTGTGTGTTTCAAAACCTCCATTGATGTCTTTTAGTATCCAATCTTCAAATTCTTTTGTATTTCTAACAAAATGGTTTGACTTGAAATAAATTCTTGGCTTCAAACACTTCTACTTTATTTAAAATTTTGAGTCATTCTTAACAATATCATAATATAGAAACATAAAATCTGACATTATGACTTTTAAAGTATGGAAAACAAAAACTTGAAACTTTATCAGATTTGAGTAATTATTCTTTTCTGTAGTTCAAAAGTTAGGATCTTTCTAGCAAAATGTAATGCAAATGGCAGTAATGTAATATTTAGCAATAGAGAGTAGCTGTCTGACCTTCCATATCCCATCACTGGCGAGAATGAGGAACTCTGTATCGTCATCAATGGCTTCTTCAGTCACATCAGGTTCGGAACTAAGGTGTATCTTCAAGCTTTTATCACCAAAAGCCCTTGCTACAGCTAACTGTCCATCGACGCGTGGAACATCTCCTACAGGTGAATATATATTGCTTTATTTTGTTTTCAATATTAGCAGGTATCAAAATGGGTTGTCGTGTCATAATTGTGCTATGTGATTTGTATATTATGTCAAAAGATAAAGTAAATGGACTAGCTGACTCACCAAAATTAGAATTCAAAAGCTTTTTCTTCGGCACCATAGAACGAAAAGGTAAAATAGATCTTGTTTAATTTCAGGGTCTATTTCATAAAGGTTATTGAATTTTATTTACTTTTAATAAAATCACGGAACTTCACATTTGATTTCAATAAGATCATTCCGACCAATTTGTATACAGAAACTGAACATTGACATTACACAAAAAAAAAAAAAAAACAGTTGACTATATGCCAACTAAGCACCAATGCCGAACATATTTGACTTTTTATGGCTGACTTGGCAGCCACGTGTGTGTTACGTAGCACATCCTAAGCCACACAAAATTTTAAAAATCACATCATTTTCCAACTTGACATTTAGTTGGCATAAATAGTCAGCTGTAATATGTGCCACGTCAATGTTTCACCGAGTTTTATACATAAATTGGTTGGAATGAGTTATTGAAATCAAATGTGAAGTGTAGTGATTTTATTGAAAGAAAGTGAAGTTCACTAACCTTTGTGAAACAACCCCAAACTTCAGTGACCGTCGGTGTAATTTACCCTAAAACAACTTTTAAGAAAATCACTGAACTTCATATTTGATTTCAATAAAGTCATTCGACCAATTTGTATAATCAATTGTCTTATGTGCCAAGTCAGTTTTTATACATAAATTGGCCAGAATGAGTTATTGAAATCAAATGTAAAGGAAGTTAAGTGATTTTATTGAAAGAAAATGCAATTCAGCAACCTTTAAGAAACAACCCCAAACTTTAGTGACCGTCCGTATAATATACCCAAAAACAAAAACTGAGTTACCTACCAGGAATATTTGATACAAAACCACCACGACTCTCAATCAAGTTTCTTTCCTTGCTTGGCTCATGATCAACAGATAATTGTTTAGCAACGCCCTTTTTGCACAAAACGGCCCGAGAATCACCGACATTTGCCACTAACAGCTTCTGACCATTGATCAAAATTGCAGTAACAGCAGTTGATCCTCCTTTTCCTAAGGAGAAGGCCTTTTCCAATATTTCAGCATCTGTTTTATCATAAGCTCTCCTTATTGCACTCTCTGTATCAGTCCAGAAGTCATGCTGCTTGCAAAATAAAAAAACAAAACAAAAATTGTTGTCATGAGAAAGATTAATGAAAGTATTGCCTAATGAAAGGATAGCAACAGACTAGACATAGAACTGTAGAAAGCTAAATTACACTCATTACCCCTCAACTTTGACCTTACTTTCTTTCTGAACCTAAAAAACGAACATAAAAAAAAACCCTGAACTTTGCCCTTTACTAACATAAAACTCTCTTATAAAAGTAAACGATCTCAAAATCATAGATGACAGATCTCAAAATGGAAAAGTCCAAGAATTAAAATTGTTTAGTACCACATTTCCATGTAACCACGTTTTTCGATTTTCCAAAATCACCATTTTTGGAGGTATCTCTTTCTAAACAGTCTCTCTCTACTAAACAAACAACACCTAAATAACCTCATAAGCAAAAAGTGCGAGATGAAAGTTGTTTAGAATATTACTTCCATAATCTCTTCCCTGGAGAGTTACCTGCCATTGGAGTAGTCAAAGGGTAAAGGACATTTATAATAGTAAAGGGCAAAGTTCACGGATTTATGTCTGTTTTTGAGGTTTAGGGGCCATAAAGAAAGTAAGGAAAAAGTTGGGGGACTATGGGTGTAATTTACCCCACTGTAGATGAACCAAATGGAAGAAATGGATTGAATTTGACATACAATGAAAACAGTACAAGTACCTCTTTCAAAATATTGTCAAACAAATTATTTTCCAAATACTTTGCAACATCATGTCCCAAATGGCCATCAAATATCGCAAATAAACCCAACTCATTGTGGTTTACTTTCTTGAAATCAGAAACTAAATAATCTTCCATGGGATGGTTCGATTTTCCTTTCACCAAGTGATAGCCATGCGAAATATGATTCGAGACTTTGCTTTTGCCTTTTCCTGTTTCAGGTGCACATGCACCAAATGCCTTCACCTGAAAAACAATATGACCGATTCATCAAAAACAACATTCATGTATAAGAAAATTTTCTAAGGTCAAGAACTCAATAACTTCAAAGGGAACACATATTCCTTCCCTCTTGTTAATTTGATACAATGTATATGCTCAAAATGCACAAATTAACAAGAGGAAAATTCTTTTCATTGATTTAGCAATTTGAGCATCTTGAAATTAAACTAAACTATTCCAAAGTCAACTTCAACGCTTAGAGATAAAATGAAGTTTCCCACTATTCCAGCAAATGGTATCCGAGCCGATGGTTTGTCTTGGAATGAATATGTGGTGCTCCCATAGTTGGCACTCCATGAGGAAAACAAGAGTTATATATATTGACTCAAGGATAATAAGCCCAAGTTGTTGCCTAGATCTTCTTATCTAGATGTGGGCCTTGTGGAGTCAATGATTAACTCTTGGTGATGCTACAATATTCAAGAAAGGAAATTTTCGTTCGAGGGGGAGCAAGGCCAAGGCCTAATGTAGAAAAAACTCATACTTGAGAAGGAGATTGTTGGGATGCAAGCTAAGGAAGAACTGACATGGATACTCGTAGAGGTGGCAAAAGTACACCGGCCCGATTACACAACACGAAATCGACACGCAATTTTAGTGTTTAGTTTTAGCTTATTAGGTAACGTGTCTTTCTTGGATTGACACGCAAATTTTTGGGTTGAGTTAAGGTTGACATGCTAGCCCAAAAATGACACAAATGTTTAAAATTATTGTTATATTCTCTCATTTTTTACATGTCGCCTTTATTAATCAAGATAATAAAATTACAATTATTACTTGCAAACATAAGTCAAACCTCGTATATTGTTATAAACACATTATATGACCTCCCAACATGATATTAGCATACTTTTGGATGGGTAATGTTAACATACTAATAAAAAAAATGACATAAAATATTTAAAAATAGTATCATATTCTCCTTTATTTTAAAAGTCACTATTAATAATATACGTGTACATAGTAAAATTACATGTGATCCGAAAATACGACACTAACCCGATTAAGTTAACACGATTATGACACGAAAGTTTTTGGATTGGGTTAGTGTTGTCTCATTCTAACACTAACCCGGAATTGACACGACACGAACACAACACGAACCTTATAATTACCACCTCCAAACTCACAAGTGTACTTCTTCACAAGACTGATTCCAAACCGTAATTTTAGCTTAATACAAGATCCATACCAATAATTCATTTGAAGTATGCATTCTATAGATATTAATATAGAGCATCCTACCAAAAAGGGACCTAAACTATATTATTGAAGGACACTTGAGTGAGTTCAAAAAGTAAAATACTAAGGGACGGTTGATTTTCTTCCAAAATCTCATTCCAATCCATCAAAAAGATCAAAAATCAAAGATTCTCAAACTTGGTTGGATTGGATCCCAAAGCTTTAATCAGCCTCTGACACTCAGATATCAGAACAGCTTTTGTAACATTCTTAGTAGTTGCAACACCAAACACTGAACCCAGTAATTGAATCACTGGGTTCTTCATCCAAAAAGGTATTATAAACACTGATTTTGTACCCACTCTGATGAATTAAGGGTCAAAATGGTCCATAAAATTGGCAGATCATTTTAGCCCAAATCAAATTTTAGGTATCAAACTCAGTCCTCAAACTGATAAATTTTCACAAATTGACCCAAATACAATCAGTTTTTGATACCTAAAATTCGAATTAGGCAACGGATCCTACTGCCAGTTTTAGTAACCATTTTGACCCATAAGTCGAACTCTGAAAATCCAGAAGCATTAGGTTCCGGAAAAATCTGTAACCAGGCCTTGCTCAAAATGGTAGCTAAAGTTGGTAGACAGGATCATTTTAGCCCAAATCAAATTTCCATATCAACTCAGTCCTCAAACTGATAAATTTTGACAAATTAACCCAAACATAATCAATTTTCTATACCTAAAGTTTGTAGAATTTGAGTCAATTTCTCAAAATTTAGCAACTGAGTTGATCCCTAAAATTCAATTTAGGCAAGGGATCCTACTGCCAATTTTAGTAACCATTTTGACCCATAATTCGCACTCTCAAAATCCAGAAGCATTAGGTTCCGGAAAAACCTCTAACTAAACAGCCCTTACTTAAAAAGGAATTTTCCTCAAAAAACCCTATTATTCAGAGGAAAAATCCAACAAAAAGTGATCTATTTATACATCAATTATTAAAGCTAAAAAATCATAGAGCAACAAGTTGAAGTCAAAACCCATCTGATAACAACAAAAAGAAGAAACTCCCCAAAAAAAGAAGAAGCACAGACCTTCATCTTGTGAAGAATCTCGCGGCCAGTCATGGCGTTCATAATTGAAATCGAAATCGAATTGATGGGGTTTTGAGGAGGAAGAGGATGGGTTGAGTGTTAAGAGAAGGAACAAGTGGGAGGTTGAGAAATTAAATTTAATATATAGGTGGGAGTTTGACTAACACGTGAGTTGCCGGTGACTTTACAAACACCGGCCGCGTTCTTTTCTTGATCTCTTCCTTTCCTCCCGAAACAACCGCGTACTGTACTTGCCGACGAACTTTCTTACCTCCATTACTTTTTTTATTTCCCTCCATCCTTTTAACTGTTATTATTACTATTTTATTTTACTAAAATAAAAGAATTATACTTTTAACCGAATATATGATCGGGTTGAATCCCGGAAGTCCACTTGTGAATCTGTAATTGGTCAGAAACAATATCAAATGAATTGAAGAAAGACTCAAGGAATACAATAATAAATTAAAATTGTAATGTAAGTCTAATGAATGAATGAACTAGTGTATGTTGAGCAGTGTCTTCCTCTATTTATATTGTGATCGAACCGTAGAAAACAGTTATAAGCGTAGAAGTGTGACGTGTTAAATGTCACTTATCGATAAGTGAACATGTGCTCGTATATTAGAGCTTAATATCCCTCAAGTCCACTAGGTTCGTGATTTACGGGAACGAGCGTGATTGCGGTAACAGGTAGATCCTTAACGGGGTTTTAAGAAACTTCCCGAGCCAAGACCTTAAGACGGAGTTGTATTGAGCAGCTTGATTGTAGTGACTCTATATATTCTTTTTTTTTTAAATGATGATCCGAACTTTGTAAGTGTCATGTGGGCGAGTTTATATTCACCTAATATTAGATATAAATTTAGATTAAGAAGTGATAAAAAAAAAATTACTAGACAAACATAGTTGAATTGATACATTTTTTATTTTCGAATTAAGAGGTTGTAAACTCGAATATATCTTTTTATAGAAAAAATAATAAAAAGAATGATAAAAATTTACTCAACAGTTTTTAAATTAGATCAATTTTATTTATATCTAACCTAAATGTTGAATAAAAATTTGACTGTTATTTCATTCGTTATTTGACTGTTATATTAAACTTTTTTAATATCAATTATATTTAGAATGTTTACATATTACTAACACTAGTGATAAATTCAAAGGGGTGGATAGAACGTTGATGCGTCATATAATATCTATTTCATGCGATATTTATTATATATGTATGATTGTATTTCTAATTTATTAATTAATAATTGACTAAACGAAATAAAAATTAAATTGTCATTAATATTTTTTGTAACTCAATTAATAAAATTTAAATTGATGAAATAACTACTAATTAATTTTAATAACATTGTTTAAAAAAAAATTAATAACATACTTCTTCTATTCTTATAAACCACGTTTTGTTAAAACCACAAAAACTAAAAAAACACTTTATTAAGCTATTAAGAGATAAAAGCTACCTTCAACTAATTCATTAAGGATGATACAGTAAAACCTCTATATAGGAATACTCTATATTAGAATAACCTCCTAATTGTTATACAAAAGTTTGGTCCCAAGTGCTGAGAGTCTTTGTTATACCAACCTCTATATAGGAATAACCTCCCAATTGTTATACAAATAGTCTGATCCCAAGTGTATTCCTATATAGAGGTTTTACTGTATTTAATTAACTTATGTAAATGTTTTTCCTCAAAATGTGTCATTTCGATTAGAAATATGAGTTGTCTCATATTGACGTATCACTTATGTCATCATTTCGATGATTTTTAATCATTAAAATCGTTATAGTGACTTAATTGAGACAAATCTCAAAGTTGAGTGATTTTATTGAGACAAATTGAAGTTGAGTGACCATTTTAAAATAACCATGTAAATTCAGTGACCAATGGTGTATTTAACCCTTTTTTTAGCATATAGAATACATAAAACTTAATTAAATAACATTTACATAAGTTTTTTTTTTTTTTAGAAAAACATTTATATAAGTTAATAAAAGGTATAAGGATAAACTTACCATTTATAGATGGAGAGACCAAATAATTAGTTTTATCAAAATTTATAAACTTTATAATATGTTTTTAAAAACAGAGAAACTAACTCATATAGTATGTAAAGAGTTCGCTTCTATACTCCACTCTCTCGAGAGCAGGATACCGACCGAGATGGAACTAGGAGCGGATCTATACTTTTCTGGGACTTGTCCCCAACACCTAAAAAAAAGGCGGGTGCTGAAAAGGAAAGAACATATCCTCTTCAAGAAAGCTTTGTTTGATAGACGCTACCTACTCACTCAGACAATGCTCTGAACACGAAAGTGTGTAGCTCCGCCCCCTTCGAATATGCTGAGTTACAGGTAGCGCTTCGGAAAGCACGGACGAGCCACATGTAGGGAAACTTGCACGTGTGGTTCTGGCCGAGGACCCGGTATACTGTAATAATATATGTAGGTCCATGTAATTCGAGTGAGATTGTTATGACGCAAAAGCAGATATGGTCTGGTGTATTAGTATTAGTTCACGAAACTAAGAAATTATCCATGAATTTTTTATAATTTTATAAACTAAAGATAGTCAGATCCTTTTAAAAAATGATAGTCAATTTGTAGGTTTTTTTTAAGGTAAAAAGCATCATTAGGTCCCTGATTTTTCATTTTTTGGTTTATTAAGCCCTTGATTTTTTTATTTAGATACATTAAACCCCTGATCATTTATTTTTTTTATCTCATTAAGCCCTTTATGACCAAATTAGTAAGTTATGAACATCTAATTCTGTTAAAAATACGTTATTAACTTCATCTGTATTTCAAATTATTAAAAAAATATTTTTTACAATTTAAATTAAGGTTTTAACAGTTTTCCTGCAACCACTGAATAACAGTTAGTTAATCGAATTTTATATTCAAAATTACTTTTTTGATTATAAATGGCTTAATGAGACCAAAAATAAATGATCAGAGGTTTAATGTATCATAATAAAAGATGAAGTGCTTAATGAACCAAGAAACGAAAGATTAGGGGTCTAATGATGTTTTTTGCTTTTTTAAAGTCAATTTGTAGCTTATTCCATATTTATACTTTCATTTTTTAAAAACAAAAAAACGTGGTTTTCATTATTGCATCTTGAATAAAATAACATAAAGAATTTAAGAATTGTCAGCAAACTATGTGCAATTATTTTAAATTGTATTAATTGTTAATCATGTGGCATTTCATTATAATATGTTATAATTTCTCTTTTCATATTTATTTTTATTTAAAAGATAGAAAGATAAAATACACGTATGTGAATTCAAAATATAGTTAATAAAATAGAAACAAGTGCAATAAAAAGTAAATAAATTTACTTATACAGTAAATTTCAAATAAAATTATATTATAAAATATACAAATACAGATGAAAAGTAAGAAATAAACATTTTTTGTTTAAAAAAAACATTTTTTTATATCTTTAGGATAAGATATTTTGGTTAATTTTTAGGGATAAGGTACCAAAATAGATTTATGATCTTTGGAAAAGTATCAATTTAGGCTCTACATACAAAATAGCATCAATATAGACTTAACGTTTAAAAAAGGGTATCAATTTAGGCATCGATAACGGATTGGACACGTCATTCCTATTATTCCGTTAAGTTCTGATTTCTCCCTCCACGTACAATTGACAGAACTTAACGGAGTAATATCAATAACGTGTCTTGTTCTGTTAGCGAGACCTAAATTGGTACCAGTTTTTAAACGTTAAGTCTATATTGGTGCTATTTTGTACTAGAAGCCTAAATTGATACTTTTCCAAAAACCATAAGCCTGTTTTGATACCTTATCCCTAATTTTTATAAGTTTTAGTAAATTTCAAAGAATGAATCAATTGATTAATTTGGGCAAGTGGTTAATTGAAAAATAAGAAATAAACATTTTTATATGTTTAGGATAAGATATTTTGGTTAATTTTATAGAGATAAATTCGAGATATTATTTACGGGATCTAAAAGGATATTTACCAAAACGACTGCGTAATACGCACGATCAGGAAAGCTATGGCGTATCGAGCAAGCCATCAAAGTGGCGGATCACATAGATTCCTCCACACGCTATCCGTAGTCAAACCTACGGGAGACTCGCCATCATGCCTCGATCCGCCCGTCGAACGGTTGAGCCGATTCTCAATAAAGGCAACTAATAACCCATTAATGAGCTAATGGTCGTACTTGAATGAGATCAGTAACCGCCATTAATGAGGCATTAATGGAGACTTTCTAGTTACTAGGAGTTACGATTACATGACTATAAAGAGCTTGCATTACAGTTTGCTCTTTTACTATATACTGACTTTGGCATCGGAGCTTCCCCTCGTCGAACCCAACGACGCCCCCGCAGGGAAGGATTCTATCACACCCGACCCTAAATGACCTCAATCGGCATCGGACGTGAAATAGAATGATAATAATCAATACTTAGGAGTCTCCAAGTTATCCACATATCATTATATTACAATTGCAATACCAAAGTTCTAACCATAATTCTAACAATAAGCAGCCAACTTCCAAACCTCGCCTAATCGGGCGGTAACCTTCTCTATATCTTGTACTTTCTCACCTAAAAACATTAAAACATTTAAAAACGTGAGACAAAAATCTCAGTAAGAAACTATTCGCTATAAAAAGCAACTTTACTTAACATAGCTGCATATATAGCTTTAGAAAATGAGTTAATCAAAACATTATGAAATATACTCAAAACCAAAGTTCATAATATAGTCAAAGTAGTAAACCAAAAACCAAAAATATATAATCGTGTATCGACTCTTGAGTTCAAAACCTTATTAAATAGTATAATCAAATAAGCGTTTTATCAAACCCAAATCGTAATCAATAAAACGTAAAACCTTATATCAAAATCAATCATAATGGAAAACATAATCCAAATGAACTTAAAACATTGTATCCATCCTCGAGTTTCTCCCCTTAAGTATCAATCCATAACCACATATATAGTCGAGACGTCTCTTAACATTGCCTATCCCATATGGTCTTACCCGACACTTCTTTGCCATACCCAATAGGTCTTTCAAACTGTGTACACAGGCCAAGTCCCTCACTGAACATGGTCTTCAAATATGGAACCACCGATCTGGATAGCTCTCGATGGATATAAAATCATAAAATCATAAAATCATAACGTGCTCAAATATCCTTTCACAATCAAATTCCAAACTATTTCATAACCAAAAATCATTTGGCTTCAATTAGCCCTTTTATATGATAAAAATCATATTTGGACTTCAATCCAAAATAATAACAATAATAACCGCAACAGATTTCTCAATCCAAACACAATTCGTAAGAAATCATCAAATTCATTTTGTTCAATATAGATTTATATTGAAACCCAAAACATATATGTATATATGTAAATCAACCAAATTAAGCCTTAAATCAACATAATCAAGTAAAATCCGAAATTCATATAGAAGCATAGTGAATAGCTTCATTTGAACCATAATTTCACAATAAAAAGCAAAATCAGGAAAAACCCTAATTTTATAAAATTCCTGCATAACCCTAAAATATCAATTTCTGAAACTTCTTTGATTATATATATATGTATATATAAAACTCAAAATATAGTTGATAGTTACTTACCTTGGCTACTAATTGAAAACCACAAACCCGTTCAATTCGCCTCTAAACTCTGTCTAAGCCATTTCCCTCCAAACACTGCCGAAACTCAAAAACTTTTCGGCTAGGACTTAGATCTATATATAAAGATACTATGGTTCCAATTTCAAATGATTCGGATAGTCGAATCTCCGTAAATCAAAGAAACGGTGGAAAAACGGTTCAGGAACGGCAAAGAACACCAAGAGACAGAGAATGAAAAGAAAAAAGAAAAAAAAAATAAAGTTGATGAGCATCATCTCTGAATCCGTTTTAACATATATCCAAATTTAAATAAAATCTCGTTTGATCCTCCATCTTTATATAATCTTTTAAAAATTATTTTAAACTTTTAATTTACACCTAAAATCCTCAAATTAACTCCAAACTTTTTCTATAACACCAAATAAAAATCATACACCCCTAATAATTATCATATATACTAATATCAAAATATAAATTCTCAAAATTTAGTCACGGACGTGACAATTCTCCCCACCTTAAGAAATTTCGTCCTCGAAATTCACGTTCTCTAATCTAAATTTTCTTCCTCAAATAATCTCTAAGATCACAAATTTTTTTTTTCAAATTATCAAGATTCCTCATAATCATCATAAGACTATAAATTCTAATGTTTCCTTCCATTAACTTCATCATTATCCATCTCCACATCATTGTAACAATTATTTATACATAACTCTTAGTAACTCTAAACTTCAACCTAGTTAATTCCATCACCAATAAATCCACAATAAAACTCCAAATATCATATATTCAATTTTATATAATATGATACACTTTATATTCCTATCTTCCTATCATTAAACCAAATCTCACTTTACTAGATTTAAATCACAATTGATTTCATCAATTGCATATCAATCAAATCTATTTCATCTATCTCCAAGTTCTATAGACTTCAAAAATAGCACTTTTAAACCGCTAATATGTATGATATTATATTTTTCTTAACCTTTAAATAATATGAATCAATGATTTGCATCAGCATATAATCTTACTTCATCATAATAATAATACTTATATCTATAATTTAATTTTTCACTCCAATCATGATGAATAAGAACTTCAAGTCATCATCATCAATCAAATATAAACCTTATATCGATAACATATTTCCTCTATGAATATCACCTTGACTTATTTATTTTCGTAAACCTCTATAATCAAATCCTTATATAAGAAAAACCAATATAGATCATTCTTATACCCATCATCCTACATCCCATTAATAACTCCAAATAAATTTAAGTTTCTCATCAAACTATATGGATAACAAATACGATTTACTTAAATCGCAATGTGAAAGTTTTTGAAATCTCCAAGCAATATCCTCAAACACAATAAAAGTCTAAATTTTTTTTATAATGTCATTCAATTTCTTTATTTAATCTATAACTACTCAATTTGATCTTTATGTCAATTTAGACTATAATCCTCGAAACTTCAATCTCTTCTCCAAACCATAAAACCGTATACCCAAGGAAGATAGAGTACCTAAATTACGATAATCAATGTTTTTTTCCCTCCAAACTCCAAATAATATATTTACACCCATAAAATTCAATAAATATATAAATCATTCGATTTTCTTATTTGACCTATAAACACTCAATTTGATCCTTATATAAACTTAAACCATAATCACACAAACTTCAACTAAAAATAACTTCTATATATATGTACTACAAAATTTTAATTTCATCCTCTTATATCATATTCATCTCTTAATTTTCCTACCTCCAACTGTGCTTAAAATCAGCCAAATTTTATCCTCAAAATTCATATCTTAATTATTTCCTCAAACATCTAATATATTCTCTCACTTTACTTCTCATTGATCACTACCATCGGTATCTCTCTAAACATCATTTATATAACTCTAACCTTACTTCACATTTGAGATACGTATATTTTTCAGCCAACTATTAAACTCTCAAATATCAATTCCAAGTCATACTAAGGAGAAAAATCAAACAAAAACCAAATTCTGGTTTAAAGCTAAAATGACCAACATATGCCGTTTTCAGCATAACTTTTTCACACGGAGTCCGATTAAGGCGATTCAAAAACTCTTGGAAACGTAAGATAATAATAAAGAACTTTCATTCAGGACTCCATGATAGATTCAGCCTATATCTGGTCTAAAAATGCATCACAAGATTAAGATACGGATCTTATTCTCCCGCAACACCTATATAGACAATCCTCTATTATCTCTAGATGTTCATACACCCAATATTTTACTAACCATCAAATCTCATGTCTACCCTTCATTAGCTAGTTACTCAATCCTCGAAAAATTTCAATCGATTATTTCTTAGCTTTCACCAAATATCCATAGTCCTCAAGTACTATCAATTATTTCTTAGATATCACCAAATATTCATATTCCTCAAGTACTATCAATTATTTCTTAGGTATTACCAAACATCGATATTCTGCAATTACTATCAACCTTAGGTCCGAAGAATTTAACCTAGAGCTCTGATACCAAACTATCACACCCGACCCTAAATGACCTCAATCGGCATTGGGCGTGAAATAGAAAGATAATAATCAATACTTAGGAGTCTCCAAGTTATCCACATATCATTATATTACAATTGCAATACCAAAGTTCTAACCATAATTCTAACAATAAGCAGCCAACTTCCAAACCTCGCCTAATCGGGCGGTAACCTTCTCTATATCTTGTACTTTCTCACCTAAAAACATTAAAACATTTAAAAACGTGAGACAAAAATCTCAGTAAGAAACTATTCGCTATAAAAAGCAACTTTACTTAACATAGCTGCATATATAGCTTTAGAAAATGAGTTAATCAAAACATTATGAAATATACTCAAAACCAAAGTTCATAATATAGTCAAAGTAGTAAACCAAAAACCAAAAATATATAATCGTGTATCGACTCTTGAGTTCAAAACCTTATTAAATAGTATAATCAAATAAGCGTTTTATCAAACCCAAATCGTAATCAATAAAACGTAAAACCTTATATCAAAATCAATCATAATGGAAAACATAATCCAAATGAACTTAAAACATTGTATCCATCCTCGAGTTTCTCCCCTTAAGTATCAATCCATAACCACATATATAGTCGAGACGTCTCTTAACATTGCCTATCCCATATGGTCTTACCCGACACTTCTTTGCCATACCCAATAGGTCTTTCAAACTGTGTACACAGGCCAAGTCCCTCACTGAACATGGTCTTCAAATATGGAACCACCGATCTGGATAGCTCTCGATGGATATAAAATCATAAAATCATAAAATCATAACGTGCTCAAATATCCTTTCACAATCAAATTCCAAACTATTTCATAACCAAAAATCATTTGGCTTCAATTAGCCCTTTTATATGATAAAAATCATATTTGGACTTCAATCCAAAATAATAACAATAATAACCGCAACAGATTTCTCAATCCAAACACAATTCGTAAAAAATCATCAAATTCATTTTGTTCAATATAGATTTATATTGAAACCCAAAACATATATGTATATATGTAAGTCAACCAAATTAAGCCTTAAATCAACATAATCAAGTAAAATCCGAAATTCATATAGAAGCATAGTGAATAGCTTCATTTGAACCATAATTTCACAATAAAAAGCAAAATCAGGAAAAACCCTAATTTTATAAAATTCCTGCATAACCCTAAAATATCAATTTCTGAAACTTCTTTGATTATATATATATATGTATATATAAAACTCAAAATATAGTTGATAGTTACTTACATTGGCTACTAATTGAAAACCACAAACCCGTTCAATTCGCCTCTAAACTCTGTCCAAGCCATTTCCCTTCAAACACTGCCGAAACTCAAAAACTCTTCGGCTAGGACTTAGATCTATGTATAAGGATACTATGGTTCCAATTTCAAATGATTCGGATGGTCGAATCTCCGTAAATCAAATAAACGGTGGAAAAACGGTTCAGGAACGGCAAAGAACACCAAGAGGCAGAGAATGAAAAGAAAAAAGAAAAAGAAAATAAAGATGATGAGCATCATCTCTGAATCCGTTTTAACATATATCCAAATTTGGATAAAATTCCGTTTGATCCTCCATCTTTATATAATCTTTTAAAAATTATTCTAAACTTTTAATTTACACCTAAAATCCTCAAATTAACTCCAAACTTTTTCTATAACACCAAATAAAAATCATACACCCCTAATAATTATCATATATACTAATATCAAAATATAAATTCTCGAAATTTAGTCACAGACGTGACAGATTCCGATCAAGAGTTCAGCACCAGTCATCAATTGGTGCGGTGAAGGTGGAGGTCCTAATCCAAAAAGGACTCAGTTCACAACCCAAACATGGCAAGTGGGGGATCTAACCCCTCAACCGGAACTACAATACCAACCATACCACCATCAGTTAATCCTCCTACAAACGCTGGTCGCGTTGATCCTGATGCGCCAACCGTCCATGATGAAAGGGACATGTCGCCAGAATCCTTCTGGGAGATTTGCGCAAGTGCCGTAGGAAGAGAGCATGGACCAATTATGGAGGGTCGATTGAGGGCCTATCTAGAGAACCAAGATGTGGGTGGAGCCACGACAGGGACTGTTCCCACGCTGAATCGTCGTCGCCCGCCAAGACCGACCATATCACAATGGCAAGGCGCCTATTATAGACCCAGTGCTTTCCGTGATTCATCATTTTTGCTCTCTCAACCCGTGGATTCAACGATCGTTAATCCGAAGCTCGCTAGTGATATACCAATAAACCGAAGGTTATTTTTCGATATACCAGAGGGAAGTCGTAGGAATGATCAAGCTCCCTTGAGGAACACGACAAACCTGGGAATTACTATTGGCGGACCTCGAGCTCCTCTAGTGCAAACTAGAACGCCGGCGGATCAGGGACAAAATAACACAGTGACGGATCAACCAAAAGGCAGACGTGATGGTCACGGACATAGGAGACGAACCAGATCACACAGGAAAGGACGATCCAAATCCCGTTCTCATCATAGACGCCGAACTAGATCCTCCCGGCGTGAAAGATCGCCCCCACCTCCAGAGCGAAGGGAGGATGAACGCCGAGCTGGGTCACCTAACCAGGTCCTTCAACACCCGCCACCAAATCGAGAAGGAGGTGGACGGTCTCCACCAAGGGGGCGTGGCGGCGGCGGAAGAAGGTCACCATCAGAGCCTTCGTCAGAATCCAGTTCCTCTTCCTCACAGCGAAGCAGGTCTCATAGTAGGAGACGCCCAAGAAGGGATCGAGGTTCTATGGCGGATCAGATCAGGGCAGAGATACGCAGACAGAATAAGGAGAATGCTAGGCACAATCCGTTCGCCAACCGAGAATCCCCTTTCACTGCGTGGATTGAAGCCGAGGAAACTGATAGGTATTTTAAGATCCCTAACATACCTGCCTACTCCGGTGAGGATAATCCTGAAGCTCATGCAAGGAAGTATCGCATGTTGCTTGGACTTAACCGTGCAAGTGAAGTAGTGTTGTGCCGGATGTTCATCACCACGCTGAAAGGTCCGGCGTACGATTGGTTCCAATCTCTCCCCCCAGGATCGATAGATAGATGGGATCAGTTGAGTAGGGAATTTTGCGCAAAGTTTGCAGGATGCATCCCGCCAGTGATTAAATCGCGAAAGCTCTTCGAGCTAAAGAAAAAAGAAAATGAGTCTCTTCGGGAGTATGTCGATAACTTCAACAAGTTATGCATTCGCATTGTAGATGTGGATCTCTCCATGGCTGTAGAAGCAGTAGTAAAAAATACAACGTGTAAGAGCTTACAGGTGGATCTCATCAGAAATAAACCAAAGACTATGGCGGAGCTGATGGAAAGGTGTAAGGATTTCATGGAAGTTGATGATATCCGAAGAGAGTCGGCGTCTCCTCTAAAAAGAGGGAAAGGCAAATCCCGAAGGCGGGATAAGGAAAAAGAAAAGCTCCCTAACTCATCCTCCCAAAATAGGCGGAGAGGCTCTAGGAACAAATCAGCATATATGCCATCGTTTACGCCGTTAAATGCCTCCAAAAGTGAAGTGCTAATGTGGATAGAGAACAGCCAGCACAAACGGAGCATTTCATACCCCGAACCAAAAGGGGGAGAGTACACCAATACGGGAAGAAACCCCAAGAATTATTGCAAGTACCACAGGAGGAACGGCCATAAAACAGATGCATGCTGGGAGCTGGCTAGGGAGATTGAAAGGCTTATTGAGAGAGGAAAACTGGACAGGTTCGTCTAGAACGACAAGAAAGGAGATGGCGATAAACCAAGAGATGAGCCGAAGAAGAAGGCTAAAGGGGTCATTAATGTCATCGCTGGCGGACCAGGGTACCAGCCTACAGTAAAGAAGGCAAAAACTATCGCTCTAGATAGAGCATCACTCAATCGCCCCTTTGCAGATGTTGGTCCAGCGATCCCCCCACATGCAGATGCTCTCGTCATCACTATGATGGTGGAAGGATGGGAAATGAAGAGAGTAATGATAGACACTGGCAGTTCATGCAATGTCATCACTAGAGGAGCATTCACCAAGCTCAAGGTTGATCCTATTCAAATAGAGACCACCATCGTAGATATCCTGAGAGTAACAGGTCACACAATCCAGACAAAGGGACAAGTGACGCTGGAATGCGAATTAGTAGATGAAGATCAGGTATGGATGGGAGATCTGGAGTTCTACATCATGGACGGTCAATTGGCATACAACATCATCTTAGGGCGGCCTTTTATCTTAGAGGTGGCGGCTCTCATATCGATACGCCATTTGACGATGTACATCCCTACTGCCAAGGGAGGAGTGATGATCAAGGGGAACCAGAAGGTTGCTCAGGAGACATACTCTGCATCCTTATCGATTCACCCTCAGTCCAAGGATCACGAAGAAGATGAGCTTGTTACGACGACCCTTGGAGATACAAAAATGTTCCTCATTGCAGATGGTAAGCAGGTACGGATCACCAAAGGACTAAGAGTTGAGATTAAGGAGGATGTTACGAAAGTTCTCCTCGAATCAGAAGACGTGTTCACATGGAAGGATGAGATCCTCACAGGGGTCAGTCCAGATGTGATCACTCATAAGCTCAATATCGCCGAAGACGCAGTTCCTGTGGCTCAGAAGAGAAGGAATCATGGGCCAGAGAGACAGAAAGTGATATAGGAAGAGATATCTAAACTGAAGAAAGCGGACGCCATCGAGGAAGTTATTTATACGCAATGGCTGGCGAATGTGGTCCTAGTTAAAAAGGCAGGCGGATCATACCGCATGTGTATCGATTTCACGGACCTTAATAAGACTTGTATCAAAGACAACTACCCTTTTCCTTGCATTGATATCCTAGTTGATGGAACCGCAGGACATGCAGTATATTCCTTCACAGATGTGAAGTCGAGTTATCACCAGATCCTCATGGAGCCATCAGACAGGATCAAAACTTCCTTTGTAACTCACCAGGCGACTTATTGTTTCAAGGTCATGCCTTTTGGGCTTAAGAACGCTGGAGCTACTTACCAGCGAATGATGAACAAGATATTCGAAGGAAGGAAGGGTGACAACTTCTCAGTTTACGTGGATGACATGATCATTAAAAGCACCACCATGGAGCGGCATGCGGAAGACATAAGAGAGGTCTTAGGAGTCCTTCGCCATCACAACATCAAGCTAAATCCTGAGAAGTGTACTTTTGGGGAAACTTATGGAAAATTCCTGGGATACATGATCAGCCAAAAAAGGGTAGGTCCCAATCCGGACAAAATCAAAACTTTACTGGACATGAAGGCGCCGCAAAATGTCAGAGAGGTGCAACGCCTTAATGGGTGGATCATAGCACTTGGTCGATTCATCTCATATTCTGCTCGTAGATGCCAACCTTTTTATGAAGTGATAAAAAACAAAAAGCATTCGAGTGGAATGAAGATTGCAAGCAAGCCTTCGAAGGGATCAAACGCTTCCTTTCGGAACCACCTCTAATGAGCAGACCTTTGGAAGGTGAGAATCTGTACATGTATGTTTCTGTTACTGATAAAGCAGTTTGTACAGTCATGATAAGGGAAGAAGATGGCCAACGATATCCGATCTACTATGTAAGGAAAGTCCTAAAAGATGACGAAACTCGGTATTCAAGATTGGATAAGATGGCATTGGCTGTGGTCACCACTTCAATCCGCCTGAGACCTTATTTTCAAGCACACACAGTCATCGTCTGCACCAACATACCCATGAGGAAGGTACTACAAAAGCCAGAAACTTCAGGGAGGTTGATGGAGAGGGTAATCCGCCTAGGCGAATTTGATGTTCATTATGAAGGCAGATCCGCCTTGAAAAGCCAAGTCTTGGCAGACTTTGTGAACAAATTCACCGAAGAGGGCGTGAACCTTCCTAAACCAAAAGTGGAAGAATGGACGATGTACACGGATGGCGCTTCTTCAGCGGAAGGTGCAGGAATAGGCGTAGTAATCAAGGGACCTCACTACATCAAGTTACATTATGCAGCGAAGTTAGAGTTCCCTGCAACAAATAATGCCGCAGAATATGAAGCCTTGATATTGGGGCTACGCCTGCTAAAGGAGATTATGCCAGAGCGAGTTGTGATCTATAGCGACTCTAAGCTAATGGTCAACCAGGTGATCAAAAACTTTGATGTAAAGGATGAAACTCTGGTCAAATATGTAGAGGAGGTCAAAAAGCTATTAAACCATCTGGAAATCAAAGAAACCAAATGGGAGCTAGTTCATGTGCTGCGAGGATCAAACACGGAAGCGGATCACCTGGCTAAACTGGCTTCAAGCAAAGATCAGTGGGCGGACCTGCAATGCCCATTCGAGGTGAAAACTAGACCGGCATTCGCCCCAGAAGTCGTAGCTCTCCTCACATCCGCCGTGGGAGATTGGAGATCGCCGATCCAGCAGTATCTCACAAACGGGACTTTGCCTCAAGACAAAGAGGAAGCCAGACGGATGGTAAGAAAAGCGGCATACTTCTCTATAATAAATGGCCAGCTGTACAGGAAGTCTTTTGGAAACCCCTGGTTGAAGTGTGTTGCGATGAAAGAGGGACAGGAAATCCTCAAGGAGTTACACGAAGGTGCTTGCGGAGCCCATGAAGCATCTGCCTCTATTCTGAAAAAGTCCAGGTTATCTGGATTTTATTGGCCTACGGCGGAACTCGATGCTCAGAAGCTGGTAGAAACCTGTCATAATTGCCAAGTCCATGCAAACGAGTCCCACACGACTAAGCACCTACAAAAGCCCATTATCGAAGGACGACCTTTTGCCATCTGGGGAATCGACATTGTCGGTCCTTTTCCTCCTACCAAGAGACAAAGGAAATATGTGATAGTAGCTGTTGATCACTTTACGAAGTGGGTAGAGGCCAAAGTTGTCTCCTCCATAAACGCAGAGCGGATGTTCGAGTTTGTAAGGGATAATATCGTCGGAAGATTCGGAGTCCCTCACACAATTATCACTGACAATGGGACGCAGTTCAATTATGGAGAGTTTAGAGCGTTCTGCGAAAGTCAAGGCATTCAGAACAATTTCGCGTTAGTTTACTACCCCCAATCCAATGGGATGACTGAAGTTACAAATCAAACAATCGTTAAAGGCATAAAAAAAGACTAGGGGAGCATAATAAAAAGTGGGCGGATCAGCTAATGAATGTCCTATGGGCATACAGAACCACTCCTCGGACAGCAACAGGTGAATCACCGTTCGCCCTCTCCTATGGCGTAGAAGCTGTGATCCCCATAGAGATTCAGGTCCCTAGCGACAGAGTTTTATTCTATTGCGAAGACAAGAACGACCAAAGGTTGATGGAAAGTCTCGACCAACTGGAAGCGAAAAGGGAAAAAGCGTATGCACGAATGGCCGCCTACAAACAGCGGATTGCAGCCTATCATGACAAACACATCAAGCTTGTAGATTTGAATCCAGGAGATCTAGTACTTCGAAAGGCAAACAAAGTTCAATCCACGGAGGGCAAAGAAAATTTTGGAATTACATGGACGGGGCCATACAAGATAGTCGCCAAAATTGGACCCGCCACTTTCAAAATTCAAGATATGGAGGGGAACACACTGCCACGGACGTGGAATATTCAGAACCTCCGCAAGTATCTCACCAGAGAGTAAAATGTAACCAAGGTCTTGAGTACTCTTTTTCCTTTAGCAGGGTTTTATCCCATGTGTTTTTTCTTATTAAAGGTTTTAATGAGGCTCACACATAAGACCAATTTGCTGTAATAAGGCGAATCGCCATTCAGTAAAGAGAAATTTTCATCTTATAAATTCTTTCTTAAGTATTTTCTTGCAGTAATATAAATATTCCAGATTCAAAAAAGGGGAGGCAACAAAAGCATTCCCATGGTAGAATAATGCCGTCGTGACTACCTTCTCCTCAAAGATAGGATAACAATAATCTCAGCGGCGGATCGATTTACCTCAAAGATAGGAAATAATTGATCACCGTCAGAGACAGGGTTAAAACATTTCTCAGACGTGAGATCTTTACATCCTCAAATACTCTTCCCAAAGAAGAGTTTCAAGACTTGGCGGCGGATCGATTCACCTCAAAGACAGGAAGCAAATCGATCGCCTAAGGCAGCTTAACTTCCTCAAAAGGAATAAAAAGCTTCAAATCCTTCAAAAAAGGCTCACATTCCAAGGTATGGCTGGCCACCTACCTTGAACCAGCAAAATAAAGTCCTAAATATAAGAAATTTACTTGCTAAACGATATAAAGCATATAAGGTTGAAATTAAAAGCCAAAAGGCTTGCAAAAATTGTACTTAGTTACAACAAAATTAAATGTTCACAGCATTATCCTCTTGGGATTCTTTCTCAAGAGACACGTCCTTCAAAGGGACCTCCTTCTCCATATCAACGATCTCCGCTTGAGGAGCCGCGTCATTGATCTCTACAGCATCCGCCTTATCCCCTGCTTCCTTATATGTCTCATCAAGGTCATCCGCGTCAAGGTTGACGATGGGCTTGACTTCCTCATCTGATCCTTTCAGCGCTTTCCGAACCTGGTCACGGATGAAGTCACGAGGATTTGGCACTTGGTCATATCTAAGGGCATCCTCAACCTCGGGGACCACATAATCCGGATCCACAAAGTCAATCTCCGGGTAGGCGACTCTGACGTAGGCCATGATTAGCTCACCATAATAGTACGCTCGGCTACCCACCATAAGCTCCGTATTCATCAGATCAGCTTTGTGATCCTCCACGTCCTTCTCCATCTTTTCTTTCAGATCGCGGATCTCATCGTCCTTCTTCTGATTAAGTGCAATGGCAGCAGTCACGTTAGCATTGGCCACTGCTACCTCATTCTCCAGCCTCCGGATAGTGGCCTTATCCGCAACTCCCTAAAGAAGATCCGCCTCCATTGTACGCATATGAGCATAGGCCTGACAAGATAAAAAGACCGTTTAAGAAACAAAGTCTCCCTTGTGGAGATCACTCTTTCATCCAAAAATTTAAAACAAGAAGAGAAAAGCTTACTGAAAGAATATCCCTTTTCCCCATCTTGGCATGATCAGACCCCGAGAACTTAGTCTGGTTCTCGTGAACCTCTCCAAGCTGGCCAATGGCTTCATCCAAGTCATTCACAACCGCCTTGTTCCTCAGGGACCCCTTGGCACCATACTTGGAAAGCCAGTTGTTAAGCCCAAAATATACCTAAAATATCATCAATAATTACATCAATATTGCTACGAATTTATACTATTTATAACTGTTTAGGAAGCTTTTACTCTCGAATATGTTTCTTTCTTGCAAGGTACATAAATATTTGGTAAAATCCAAATAGGAGTAAAAAGAGCTCAAAAATAGAAGAAAAGCCCTACAAAAGGAGTCGAAGACGACGAAAATTAATAACGGCAAGTCGAGGACACGAACGAGAGCCGAAGAGGTGAAAAATGCTCCGTGCCGCGACCGCGGCCCCAATATTCACGGTCGCGACACGCGTCCCTCAGCCCTCCTTCCCTTCGTCCGAAGTACAAATTATTGCTCCCCCATTCTCGGTATGAGCAGAAGATTTCAGAAGTCTAGTTACACACTTTCGTTTTCGACGAAACGCGATCGTTCGGGTGGATAAAGACGTCCTTTCGCAGTGGACACGATCCTTCACAACGGACACGACACTTCAATCAAGACTCTTCAACATCTATAAATAAAGAGTTGATGGAGAGTTGAAATATAATGTTATATGTGTAGAATTTATGCAGAAATTCCGAGTCAAGTGATTCAGAAGTTAGATTTAGATTTTGTTCAAAAGCAATATGATGTACACACATTGTTTACTAAATAATAACAAACTCAGTAACATTTAGACATTGTTCCAGTTTAGTTTTCATTCTGGTAGTAGACCGACCCAGTCTCTATTACGAAGATTCAACGAGAAGATTGAGTAGAGGATTCGCCCCTGAGCCTGACAAACTCTAATGAAACCCAAGGAAAGGATTGACAACCCGTTCACTTGCACGCCGTCGAAGAATTCAATGCTCCATGTTCTCTGTAAACTTGTATCAATTTATATTTCATCTAATAAAGTCCGTTCTATTCGATAGATTTTTATGCAGCACTTTTGGTAACCAATCCACTAAAGTGACTGCTGGTGTTTTCATTAAAACGTATTTAATCCAAAATCTTTACAAGGAAACTTTGTTGAACACTTAGGCAAATTATTATCTCGAAAGAGTTTTAATTTGATTAAGGACAACTATCCCGAAAGGGTTTTGTCGCGTTCAAAGCCAATTAATTAGAGGTTCCGTCATTTATTTCATTTTTATAATTCGTACAAAGTTTAAAGTTGTTTTCTTTGCTTAATGCAAACAAATATACTTGTTTACTTTTCTAAAGTACTAAAACGTTCCTGTTTTGCAAATTCATTTTTAATCAGATACTTTCTAACATCTTCATATTCTAATCTAATTCTCATTCTAGCAATTTCAAAACCAAAACCGATTAAACGATTTTCCCATATTATAAACCTAAAAGTAAATTTAACCGATTCAAAATAAGGTTTTGTTGAAAAATGTTCCCTGTGGGATCGATATCTTTTATTACTACAAGCGTATACCGTGCACTTGCGGAAATCGCTCAACACTAGTATTTCCCCAGGTCAGGTTTGATCACCTGTCCAAGCAAAAGATCAGGATCTATAAAGCCAAGGAACAAGAAAAGTAAGACGGTCGTACCTGCTCTTGGTTGGGACTCAGCCAGTCCATCATAGGCTTCCCGGCTTTCAAGGCATTCGCCAACAATTTCTCTCCACCAGCAGCGGCTGATCTCGTCTTCTTACTAGGGGGATCCGCAGCACCCTCCAAAGGGCGTTTCTCGTCCCTCCTACTGGGATTCGCCACCTACGCATCTTTCTGGGCCTCTAGCTCCTTCTGTTTTTTACGCTTCTCTACAAGGGCGTGACTGGCTTCAGACAAACCCCTGACATGGGAACAACAAAATAATCAAAGTTCAAGGAAGGAACAAAGTTACCTTCATCAAGTTGAGTAAACTTCACGTAAGTGATCTCGGTCCCCACTCGACGGACTAAGGGAATGTCGTTCATCATAAATTCCAGAGCATCGGCGTATGTCCAGAAATCTGTTTTGATGCTCTTCATGAGGTTCAACACTTTTTCATCACTATCAGTCAGTATACGCAAGCCCCCAACCATATGTTGAGGTTTAGCGTTCCAGTTTAACGGGAATCCCAAAGATTCGCTCTTTTCCACTTTGACAAAGAAAAACTTTTCGTCCCAGAGATGGACGTTCGACACCTTATCACTAAAAGGCGAATAACCTTTGAATTTTACAAAGGTGACGAAGGATTCGGTTTGAAGCTTCGAAGGTTTGTGAAGAGATCAGAAGACGCGGGGAGTACAGGTTACCCCCAGATTCGAAGCTAAAAAACAATCTAGAGCAATGTCCAACCAGCCATTTGGATGCAGCTGGCAGACGGTAATCCCGAAGAACTCCAAAATATTCGCCATCATCCGGGGAAGAGGAAGGCGGAATCCCCTCTCCACATGACTCCTATATACGGAAAGGTATCCCCTAGGGGGACAGGCGGGTCGCTGATGAGCAACCGCCAATTCGGTCTCATAGTTCTTAATCCACGGATAACGATCCGCCAAATCAGCAAGATCCGCAACACTCATACGAGACAGAGTGATCTCCGCACGAGGCTTCTTTTTTCTAATTGGAGTTGAAGGGGAAGCCTCCATTTTGGAAATGTCCTAGGGTTTATCGCCGGAGGAGTATGAGCTACGGTGGCGGAAAGGTTCTGGGTTTCAATTAAACAGGGGCGACGATTCCTACGCTCCCTCATCGTATTGCGTAACTCAGATAAATCGCAACTAGGGATACTCTCGGAGGAATTAGAGCTCTCAAAAGAAGTCCAACTAAACAAAGGCTCGGAGGAAGTGGTCAAATCGAAGAGTTCAGTAGTAGAACCAGAGGAGGAACTCATAAAAACCCAGATGACAATAAGAACAGGGCGAGAAGGTTAACTTACATGGAAAATCGGAAGCTTCAAAGATTCTTGACACAGGAAAAGCTCTGGAAAAACGCAAGCAAAAATCGAAGGAAATTTAGTAAATGAGAAAGAAAGAGAAAGGAAGAGTTTGAAAAGGAGCCGTCGCTTACCTCGAGCAGGGTGTCCAGGACACCTGTCGCGCGGTGGATGGTCTAGAACAGAGCAATAATAAATACGGCAGCTCTTGACGGCACGCCAGGAAGTTCAAAAGCCCTAAAGGACTTTGATGTCACTTTGGGGGGGGCTTCTGATAACATCGAGATATTATTTACAGGATCTAAAAGGATATTTACCAAAACAACTGCGTATTCGGACGATCAGGAAAGCTATGGCGTATCGAGCAAGCCATCAAAGTGGCGGATCACATAGATTCCTCCACACGCTATCCGTAGTCAAACCTACGGGAGACTCTCCATCATGCCTCGATCCGCCCGTCGAACGGTTGAGCCGATTCTCAATAAAGGCAACTAATAACCCATTAATGAGCTAACAGTCATACTTGAATGAGATCAGTAACCGCCATTAATGAGGCATTAATGGAGACTTTCTAGTTACTAGGAGTTACAATTACATGACTATAAATAGCTTGCATCCCAAGCTATCGAGGTACACATTCACGCTCTCATAAACCTTACTTTGTCATTACAGTTTGCTCTTTTACTATATACTGATTTTGGCATCGGAGCTTCCCCCCGTCGAACCCAACGACGCCCCCCCGCAGGGAAGGATTCCGATCAAGAGTTCAGCACCAGTCATCAAGTATCAAAATAGATATATGGTTTTTTGGGAAGTATCAATTTAGATTCCACGTGTAAAATAACACTAATATAGACTTAAAGTTTAAAAAAGGATATCAATTTAGGTATTGATAACGGAACGTGACGTCATTTATATTAATCGGTTACCATGTACAAAGACCTAGGCATGGGCTGACGAGTCCGCCCGGCCCGTCCAGGCCCAGACCCATTTAGCCGGGCTTGGACACATGAAAATACTATCAGGCCCGATCCGGTCCAAGCCTGTGTAAGCCCGCCAAAAACTGAGCAGGCTTGGGCTTTACTAATTTTACATCGGGCCGGCCCCGCTCGGCCCGATATATATATATATATATATATATAAATTATAATATATTTTATAAACATAGTGATAAATATAAATATAAATACTTCCAGAAAAAAATGATACTTCCAGTAAAAGAATTCATACTTCCACAGAAAAAAGAAAATGATGTGATTATTATTGTATGTTTTTTATTTAATTGCCTTTTGGATTTAATTAGTAAATTTATGATTTTAATTTTTTTTAATATACAGATGGGCTAGACGGGCGGGTTTGGGATTCAGATCTTAGGCCCGCGCCCAGCCCGAGCCCGACTAAATTTCTTATGGGCTGGACTTGGGTTCGTCAGGCTTTATTAAAAGCCCGACAGGCCCGGTCCGAGCCCGGCCCATGTCCAGGTCTTATGTACAATTGATAGAACTTAATAGATTAATATAAATGATGTGTCATGTTCTGTTATCAAAGTCTAAATTGATATCTTTTTTAAACGTTGAGCCTATATTGATTGATGTTGTTTTATATATGGATTTAGGCCAAATACTATAGACTTACTATTTTGTTACCTTATCTCATTTTTATAAGTTTAGTAAAATTCAAATAATGAATCAATTGATTAATTTGGGCAAGTGGGTTTAGTAAATTTCAAAGAATGAATCAATTGATTATATGCTAGCCAACTAATTTCTTTTGTATCATTAGAATAAGATATTTTAGTTCCCCCATTTAAATAAGTAAAAAAAGTAAAAGTCAAAGGCTCATTCCTCAAATAATTAGTGGATTGCTATTCGTTGCCCTTATTTTTCTTACCGTCGCCTCCTGTTTGACAATTTTGCCCTTTTCATTTTTCATTCAAAAAAATGAAATTCTCTCAATCCCGAAGAACAAAACGAAGAAAAATCAGGTTTCCAAAACAATGAAAAATACTTGAACATCTAAGTTTCGTATTAACCAATAATTTGAAATTTAACGAATTTAACTTGAAACAAACTTTTTTTTTTCGTTGAATTTACTCTAAACGGGTAGCCCATACGGTCCGGTCCATGGACCGACCGCATGAACTACCAGTTTTGCCTAGGCAAAATCGGGTAGCCTACCCGTTTTGCCTAGGTAAAAAGGGGTAGGCTACCCGATTTTGCCTAGGCAAAACTGGTAGGCTACCCGTTTTCCTTTAGAAAAACGGATTTTTTTTAATTATAATAAATATTAAAAAAAAAAAAAACGTTGTTGTCGTGTGACCAGAGGTCACGGGTTCGAGTCTTAGGAGCGGCCTCTTGCCAATTAAATTGGCAAGGGAAGGCTTGCCCCCAATACACCCTTGTGGTGGGACCCCTCCCCGGACCCTCGCTCAGCGGGGACGCGTAATGCGACCGGGCCGCCCTTTTTTTTATAATAAATATTAAAAATTAATTGGAAGCCTCAATACGTATTTTTTATTTCCAATTTATCTATATGTTTTTCTATCCAATCAATACATAATTTATCAATAATTTAATTTACGTTCTAAAAGATAAATAAATATAAATTAACAAATAAAAATTAATTGCACGCGTTATTACGTATTTTTTTTATTTCCAATCAATAATTTATATATACGTTTTTCTATCCAGTCAATACATAATTTACGTATAATTAAATTTACGTTCTAAAAGGTAAATAAATATAATTTACTAAATAAAAATTAATTGGACACTTCAATACCGTATTTTTTATTTCCAATCAATAATTTATATATACGTTTTTTCTATCAAATCAATAAATAATTAATTAATTTTTAATATTTATTATAATTAAAAAAAAAAGCTAAATCCGTTTTTCTAAAGGAAAACGGGTAGGCTACCCGATTTTGCCTAGGCAAAACTGGTAGTTCATGCGGTCGGTCCATGGACCGGACCGTATGGGCTACCCGTTTAGAGTAAATTCAACGAAAAAAAAAGTTCGTTTCAAGTTAAATTCGTTAAATTTTAGATTATTGGTTAATACGAAACTTAGATGTTCAAGTATTTTTCATTGTTTTGGAAACATGATTTTTCTTCGTTTTGTTCTTCGGGGTTGAGAGAATTTCATTTTTTTGAATGAAAAATGAAAAGGGCAAAAATGTCAAACAGGAGGCGACGGTAAGGAAAATAGAGGCGACGAATAGCATAATCCAATAATTATTAGGGGAGAAAATTATATAATCTTTGTTATCATTATTATAGGGGTTAATTTAATATGTAGTTATACAGATTTGCTAATGATCTGTGGTGTTTTTCTTTACAAACGCAATATTGGAGTTTGCATTTTTTTACTTTATCAAATTTGATTGATAATGACCTCAAAATGAAAATTTTCAAGAATTAAAATTGTTTAGTATCATATTTACTATGCAACATATTTTTAATTTTTCAAAATCATCATTTTTGGAGTTTTCTCTCTCTAAACATTAACTTTCTCTCTCATAAAAAAAACACTTAAAAGACCTCAAACCTAAAAAATTGAAGAATTAAAGTTACCTAAAAAATCATTTAACTCTTGGAAATTTTCATTTCAATATCGTTATCGGCCAAATTCTAACAAAGTGAATTCAAAAATAAAATTTTACAAACCACAAGGTTGCGTTTGAAAAAAAAAAAAAAAAAAACAACCATAAATATCCTTGGTGAAAGCACAAGATATCTATATGGAATTAACTCTCATTATAAAATATTTTTTTCTCAATGATATTTGAAATGTATGACTCCCATAAAAAGGAAAATAATTTTTATCATCCAAATACAAAAGCAAACCAAATTGCAGTAGTGTTCACATGGACCTTAATAATTATGTAATATTGGGTTATTTACTGTTTATTGGATTTTTTTTTAAAAATATTTTAAATCTAACGGTGAACGAACAAAGCAAAACTAAATTGGAAAAAATAATTTCGTAGCACTTAACAATTTGTTTATGTAGTAATTCAATTTCAATCATATTAAAAACTTTAATTATAATTAATCAAGCATTTGAGCCCAAAGGCCCATATACAGGTATCCAATAAGGAATTAGGCCCATTAGGAATGCACGGTTGCCCATCGCACTCACACGTGCCCATCGCACTCACACGTGCTCAAGGACGGTGATTGCCTCATCCCTCAAACCAAGTGTATTAAGGATTTTTATATCGCCTCACAAGTCATGCCTATAAAGACCGGGATCACACCCGGTAAAGGATCCAATCTTTCTATTTCTATAATATCTTTCTATATATATTGTCATCTTACTCTCACAATACTAACTTGACTGTCAGCGTGGATTCCAAGAACCGCTTCTGACACAAGTATTAGAGACGAACTCGATTGAAGGTCCATTAATCCTAACTTCTCATTACATATTAAACTTTTACTTAACAAAACAGTAGCGGTAAATATGAGTTAAAAACCTTCTTCTACCAATTGTACCAATAACACCAATAAATTTTTTGTTGGCTTCATACATCAAAATCCCTCCTGAACTTATTTAAAAAGGTTGATTGACCTCCTGAAGTTACATGGTATCTCGTTAGCCCCCTCAACTTGTTTAAAATAATATATTGACCACCTGAATTTGTTTAAAGCGATTTATTGCCTCCCCGAACTTGCTTACAATGATCCATTTGCCCCCTGAACTTATGTAAAGTGATATATATTGCAACCTAAATTTGTACAAAAATTAAAAACTTAAAGAACGTGATATCCGCCTAGCCCGCTTATGCCCATGCCCAATGTATCGGGACTTAAACAAAAAAAAAAAGTAAACATTATGTTCAACTTGGTTTGAGTCCTTTAAAATCCGTCTATTTCTAAGATGTAATTGATATTTATAAAATTATGATGGTTGACCAGCGTCTTCTTTATTAATTATTATTATAATAATATTAAATATTTACTTTCAAGTATAAATTTAAATTTTTATTATTACTAAATTTGTATTCTTGTTCAGTGTGTTCGTTCGAATTAGACTTGGAACTTGATTTTTAAATCCATATCTGTTTCGGCTTAAATCTGTCCAAATTAACATTGGTTTGGACATTATAAAAAAAAGGGTCAAATACATGAATATCATAATAAAGTACAAAATTACAATTAAGTTATATCATCAAATTTAATTCTTAATATGTTATTATTTTCTATATATTATGATTTTATATCCTAATTTAAAATTTCTAGACCCCAATTTATAAATTATAAACCCTAGAAAATATATTCTAGACTTCTAATTTATAAATTCTAATCCTTAAAATATATTAAAAGTACTGATTTTATTAATTTAACACAATCTAAAATTATGAATTGACATAATTATAAATAGTTTTTAAAATATGAATTTCTGTGTAATTTTCCCTAAAAAAAATAGGTTTGTACTAAACATTTTTAGGCTAAAGATTAGTGGATCCGATTAGAGCCCGAACCATGAACAAAACTATTAATGATCAAAGAATAAAAATAAATCAAATCAATAAAGAAGTTTTAAAGCATCATTGACCTTCTAACATATTTAAAATGTCGGTATTGTAACTAGGGGTGAGTACGATTTGGTACAATTCGGGGATTTGAAAATCTCGAGAATTGTATTTAATAAAATCAATGGTATAATTCGGTTCGGTTCTAATAAAAAAAGTCAACAGTTCAATCGATTCTGGATTTTTTTTTGGATTTTCAGTTCGGTTTTAGAATTTGCAACATATTTACTCAGTAATTTTAGGAATTTGAAAATTTCTAGAATTATACCTAATTAAGTCAATGGTACAATACAGTTCGGTCCTAAACAAAAAGTGAACGGTTTAATCCAATTCTAGATCTTTTTATTCGGGTACTCGATTCGGTTTCAGAATCTTCAAAATCCACATTCAACCCTAATAATAACATTTGCAACCCATACATTAAAATTGGTGAAATCTCCACCAATATATGGATGATAAGTTAACAGTCTTATTAAATGTTTAACAATTCAGTTAAATTTTTATGAATCGTATTTCTATTAGATATGTTAATGTGTTAACAAAATTGTTAACTTATCATCCATAAGAGAGGAAATGTAATCAAATAATAGGCCAGGAGAGCTTTTTTAACAAAAGTTGCCAAAAGTGATTTGGATGATTAAAAAAATAAAATATTATATTTTAATATGATATGTTAAGTTTTTGCACTTTTTAAAGCAACCTCTATTGGAGATGTTCTTTATAGGATGGTCCGTTTTTTTAAATATTAAATGAGCCACAATACAGATATCCAAATGTGAATTTGAAATCTTCCGAGTGACATGGAAGACACGATATATACTTAATATAATAACTCATTTTCAAAAGAAATTATAAGAAAAAAATACAAGTGAAGAAGACTTTTTTAACTAATTCCTCGAAGTGACCGTTAACGACCTCGAAATAAAAATATTCAAGAATTAAAATTGTTCAGAACGACATTTACCATGAAACCACATTTTTAATTTTCCAAAATCACATTTTTTGGAGATTTCTCTCTCTAAAAATTCACTCTCTCTTCTAACAAACACCACCTAAATGACCTCAAAACGAAAATTTTCAAGAATTAAAGCTACTTAGTATATCATTATGCTTTGGATTTTTTATTTTTAGATCGTCAACGGTCGTTTTGAGGCATTGAATGGCCACCGCTGTTAAAAAGTGTAAAGTTAAATGATCATACTGTTAAGAATTGAAGTTCAGTGGTCATAATGTTAAATGAGTAAAGTTCAGTGGCCATGGGTGTAATTTACCCCTTTTCGACAGTCCATAAGCTTTTTATTTCATTTTTACAACAGAAATAACTTTACTGAAATCAAATACGAAATCCACTAATTTCATTAAAAGAAAATGAAACTCAACACCTCTTACAACAAAACAAACCCCGTACTTCAGTAACCACCGATACAACTCACCCGAAATCACTTAGAGCAATCCATGGTATTAGAAATTGGAAAACTCAAACTCAAATTACAATTACCCACAAGAGAACTAACTTGAGAAGAAACATATGGTAAATTGAGAGAATAGGCAACATCTTCAAGACATTGACATATTTTCTTTGAATTTCTTCCATGTCTTCTTGATCTTCTATTCAAACTACTTATAGCATCACAACAATTTCTGGTCAACCCATTTTTAGAAACTCCAGTCACATAACTTAAACATGGTAGAAAATCCTTAAACACATGTGAACAAAACTCTTTTTGTGTTGATTCACAATGTAGAAGTAATGTAAGTATGGTGATCAAGCATGGTAGAAGATGATGGACCATGTTTTTTTGGGGGGTTAAAATTAGGATTAGTGAAATTAATTGGGGGTTTATTGCTATTTAAATTAGTTAAGTAGAGTAATGAGGGGTTTTTGTTGTATAATTGGGGTTATTTTGCTTAAGAAAATGTTCATTGTCTTTGATCATGAGTGTTCATGTAAAGATTATTTTCCTTGAATTAGTGATGGTAGTTAGAGAAATTTCTTTAAAATGTGCATGATTCTTGCAACATGAACGTGATTTAATTTTTTTAAATATTGAGTTTGAATCATTATTATTGATAACTTGTTATCTGAACTTGGTCATGTGACGAGATCGTAATAATGATCGGACGTCATATTAGAGCATATAAAATACTCTATTAATCATTTTTTTTTTATTCAAGACTAATTTTTAGTCATGGAGAGGCTTAATATGAAAGAAAAGAGAAGCCCTAATACATCGACAACTTTCTGAACTTGTTCAAAATAGTAGATTGGCTTATTAAATTTTGCAAGTGTCTCATAAACTCTATAAACTTGCTTATTTCGTATCACCAGCTTTCTAAACTTGTCCATAAAAGTAGATTTGCTTCCTGAATTTTGCAAGTGTCTCACCAGCTCTCCAGACTTGCTTATTCTGTAACAACTAAATACAAAAATCATAATACTAACTTTCGATCCTCATCCATTCAATCTCTCAAACGTGCAACACTAACTCTTATTATAGGTTGAAAGGTAGGAGAAGCGAAAAATTACCTCTCGAATAGATGAAGACGTATTTTTAGAATTTAGGTTTAATAAGTTTTTGTATTTAGTTGTTACAGAATAAACAAGTTTAGGGAGTTGGTGAGACACTTGCAAAGTTCAGGGAGCTAATATATTTTTATGGACAAGTTTAGGGAGCTGGTGAGACACTTGCAAAATTCAAAAAGCCAATCTACTATTTTAGACAAGACAAGTTCAGGAAGCTGGTAATATATTAGGCCAAAAGAAAAAAAAGATCGTCAGCTTATTGCATCCAAATAAAAAATCAACACGAATTGATAAAATAAAAATAAAGATAGTCAGCTTATTTTTCTCCAAAGATTATTTTTATGAACTAAGATTATTTTAGGGATTGATATGGCATGTTATTTCAAAAACATTTCCTTTGGCACGTGACTTAATGTAGTTTGAATGGGGTTAAATATATTATTGTTCACTAAATTTGTATGGTTGTCACAAAATGATCACTCAACTTCAATTTATCTCAATAAAATCATCAAACTTTGAGTTTTGTCTCAATTAGATAACTTTAGAAATATTGGTTCTTAAAATGCATCAGATGATGCCATGTTGACCCGTGAGCATAAGTTAATTCATATGTCTCACCAAAACGACACATGACGGCCACATATTGATTATTGTTATGAAAAAAACTAAAAGTTTGTTTTTTCCATAAAAATAATCGACATGTGGCTGCCAGGTGGTGCATAAATGAATGTCATGTGCTGTTTCGATCAGATATCTAAGTTGACTCATGTTGATGTGCCACTCATGTCATCATTATGATTCTTTTTAACCACTGAAATCGTCAGAGTAGCCTAATTGAGACAAAACTCAAAGTTGAGTGATTTTATTGAGATAAATTAAAGTAGAGTGACCATTTTAGGACAATCATATTAATTCAGTGACCAATGACATATTTAAACCAGTTTGAATACAAAACGGTTTTAATGTTTTAAAACATAATTGATAAAAAGCTTAATATATCTATTATTTAAAAGGATGGCTAAAACACTATTTGAACTTTTTTTTTATAACAGTAACGGTACAAGAACAAAAAAGGACAGCAATTAGAAACTTAACTCGGGACTAGCCGGAGAAACATAATGCCAATAAGATCTTCTTGGATCAGGTTCACGACCGAGGAAGGAGGGGAGTCTAAAATCAAGCAGCCCAACGGAGCATCGTGGGCATTAGAGGCTAAGAGGTCGGCTACGCGGTTTTGCTCTCTATAGATATGTTGAAATTTCAACAGATTGAAAATTAGTCAGCAGTTGGTAAATGCCTTTGATGATGTTTTTCGCCCTTCCGGGAAGATGATCTGCGCGGTTCATGCATTCTACGACTTCTTTATTATCTGATTCGACCTGTAGACGGCGAATATTTAAGTTTACAGCCATAGTCAGTCCTGAGAGAAGGCCCCAGAGTTCAGCTTCAAATGAAGAGCCAATACCGATATTATGCATAAATCCAGAGACCCAGTCGCCATTAGCATTCCTGATGATGCCTCCTGCTGATGAAGTTCCATCCCCACTGCGAGAGCCATCCGTATTAAGCTTGAGCCAGTGTTGTCTAGGCTTATTCCACCCAAAGAGTTGCTCAGTTCGTCTTTTCCCCGACACCAGCTGGTTTAGAGACTCCCAACCCTCTTGGAATTCGCGAATTGTGTGCCTGACAATGTCAATCGGGATGTGAAGGATATCTTCCTTCCTATTAAACACTTTCAAATTGCGCCATCTCCAAAGAAGCCAACAGGTTGTTAGGAATAGAAGGTGCCAATTCTCCATATCAACGTCAGATCCAAACAAAGACCAATCAAACCAATCTTCGACGCTTTTGTTGAAGAATATCGTCTGGTATTGATCCGGTACAAGAGCTCTCCAGATCGACATGCTGAGTTTACAATCCCGAAGAGCATGTGTGAGGGTCTCACCAAATTGGTTGCATCTGCTGCAAAGGTCTGAAGGGGCGAGATGACGCTTAGCCCTTTCCTCATTTGTAACCAATTTGTTCTTGGAGCAAATCCAGGTGAAGCTCCTAATCCGTTGGGGAATTCTGAAGCTCCAGAGTTTCTTCCATTTCGGGTGCCAAGTCTCATTATTTGCTCCACAAACCAGTTGGTAGGCAGACTTGCAGGAGAATTTCCCGTTATTGGTAAGACCCCATCATCTGTCATCCGATTCTTCAGTGTCTGTACTGATCTTAATATTCCGAAGGCGCATCTTCCATTGGATATCCAGGTACTCATCAATTAACTCCCAACGCCATTGACCATTACAATCCACCATGTCAGATATTCTCATGTTCCTAATGTTGTTTGTTGGCTGGGGATTAGCAACATCAATGAGTCTGATATTCTCCAACCAGTTGTCAAGCCAAAAGTGAATATTCTTTCCATTACCAACCTCCCAAGCGACTCCTTTGCAGAAATCTTCGAATAGGGTATGGATACTTCTCCATAAGAATGAGCAATTTTTCACTCTTCCGTTAGAGCCAGTAAAAACTTCATCTTTCTTATATTTTCCATGTAGAATTCGCACCCAAAGAGCATTAGGCTCCTTCCACATTCGCCAGATCAACTTCATAAGCGTAGCTTTGTTGTTATCTTCTGCTTTCCTAATGCCTGCACCCCCGGAAGCTTTTGGCTGACAAACTTGATCCCAGGCAACCAGATGTAGTTTCCTTTCTCCCTCTTTACCACCCCATAGGAAATGGCGATTCATTCTGTCTAATTCACTGTGGATAGACACCGGAAGAAGGTTAGTCTGCATGATGTGGTTCGGAGCAGTGTTGGTAACTGATTGAATCAACGTCATCCTACCCGCCAAGGACAGCGAACTGGCTTTCCATATTGCTAGCCGGGATTGGACTGAGTCTAGTGTCTTTTTGAAAGTTGCTTTGGCCACTCTCCCACATAGTAGCGGGACACCAAGGTAGTCTCCTAAGGACTCAGTAGTTGCTATTCCACAGCTTCTGCTCAGTTGGTTCCTCAAGTGTGTTGAGATATTTTTCGAGCACATCATTTTGGACTTGTGGAGGTTCAATCTCTGACCTGAAGCTGCACAGAAGGACTCTATGATTCCCATAACTACATGTAGTTGCTCTAAGTTCCCCTCCAGGAAGAGTAGAACGTCGTCCGTAAAGAAGAGGTGAGAGATGGCGGGACAATCCTTGCCAATTCTGACGGGTTACAGTCTACCCTCATCCACAACATCAGTGA
Source organism: Euphorbia lathyris (assembly GCF_963576675.1). Taxonomy (NCBI): domain Eukaryota; kingdom Viridiplantae; phylum Streptophyta; class Magnoliopsida; order Malpighiales; family Euphorbiaceae; genus Euphorbia; species Euphorbia lathyris. Next base: position 86,735,631 of record NC_088914.1, on the reverse strand, counting down.
GTAAATGAGCGAGTCGTTCCATGATAAGCACAAAGATGTACGGGGACATAGGATCCCCCTGACGGATACCCCGAGTAGGATAGAAAGAGTCCGACATACTCCCATTAATAAGGACTCTCATCGATGCAGTGGAAATACAGGCATTAATTAGCTTCCGCCAACCTTCTGGGATGCCTGCTACGGCGAGGGTGTCAGCTATGAATTCCCAATTCAGACGGTCATACGCTTTCTCAAGCTCGAGCTTCAAGGCAATAATTCCTTTCTTCCCTTTATTTATCCGCATGGAGTGGACTACCTCTTGGGCAATGACAATATTATCAACCATTTGGCGACCCGGAACAAAGCTTCCTTGATTAGCACCTATAAGGTTAGGTAGGAGGGGCCGGATCCTATTAGCAATTATCTTCGTGACTATTTTGTATATCACCTTGCAGAGGCTAATATGTCATAGATAGGGAAAGGAAGTCGGATTCGGGACCTTTGGAATAAGGACGAGCAAGGTCTCATTAACTGAGGAGATATCCACCACTCCATTGAAGGTGCCCACTACAAAGTCACACACCCCTTTCTTGACTGTTTCCCAATGTTTCTGATAGAAGATAGCAGGTAGGCCGTCTACCCCTGGAGCCTTTGTCCCCCCCATGCTGAACAACGCTGATCTAACATCAGCCATAGAGATAGGAGCAAAGGCTTTAGTTAGCTCATCATTGGGTATGGGTGGGAAGCCATTGGAGGATCGCAACAAGGCAGCCTCAGTCCCTTCTGTAAGAAAGAGTCATTTATAGAAATTAACTGCTGCGTCTTTTATGTCCTCCTCATGTAGACACCAATTGCCATTATCATCCCTAATCATCTCAATCCGGTTCTGTTGTCTTCTGATCACAGTAGAAAGATAAAAGAACCGAGAGTTCCTGTCCCCCTGAGTTATCCAGTTCCTTCTAGATTTCTGAAACCACAATAGCTCTTCTTCTTGAAGGACTAAAAACAACTCATTTTTAAGCTTTTTGTTGTCTGATAGTAGGGAGTCCGTGGCACCTGCTTCAATCTGAAGTTGAATTGCATAAATCTGCTGCATGATGTTCCTTTTTTTGTTTGAATATGGCCGAAGACATTCCTATTCCAAGGCCTGGCTGCCTCTTTAAAGTTGCTTGCTGCGATCATGGGGTCTTCCACAGGATTCCATTCCTCGGACACGAGTCTTCTGAACTCAGGATGAGTTTCCCAAGCAATTAGATAACGAAAGGGCTTTGCACTTGTATTGTGACTATACCCTTCAAGTCGAAATAAAATTGGGCAGTGATTGTTGAGCGATTTCCGCAAGTGCACGGTATACGCTTGTAGTAATAAAAGATATCGATCCCACAGGGAACGCTTTTTTAACAAAACTTATTTACAATCGGTTAGATTTACTTTTAGGTTTATGATATGGAAAAATCGTTTAATCGGTTTTGGTTTTGAAATAGCTAGAATGAGAATTAGATTAGAATATGAAGATGTTAGAAAATATCTGATTAAAAATGAATTTGCAAAACAGGAACGTTTTAGTACTTTAGAAAAGTAAACAGGTATATTTGTTTTCATTAAGCAAACAAACAACTTTAAACTTTGTACGAATTATAAAGATGAAATAAATAGCGGAACCTCTAATTAATTGGCTTTGAACGCGACAAAACCCTTATCCGGGATAATTGCCCTTAACCAAATTAAAACTCTACCGAGATAATAATTTGCCTAAGTGTTCAACAAAGTTTCCTTGTAAAGATTTTGGATTAAATACGTTTTAATGAAAACACCAGCATCAATCCACTTCGGCTCATTTACCAAAGTGCTGCATAAAAATCTATCGAATAGAACAGACTTTATTAGATGAAATATAAATTGATACAAGTTTATAGAGAACATGGAGCATTGAATTCTTCGACGGCGTGCAAGTGAACGGGTTGTCAATCCTTTCCTTGGGTTTCGTTCGAGTTTGGGGCGAATCCTCTACTCAATCTTCTCGCTGAATCTTCGTAATAGAGACTGGGTCGATCTACTACCAAAATGAAAACTAAACTGGAACAATGTCTAAACGCTACTGAATTTGTTATTAATTTGTAAACAATGTGTGTACATCATATTGCTTTTGAACAGAATCGAAATCTAACTTCTGAATCACTTGATTCGGAATTTCTACATAAATTCTACACTAATTTCTTTCTTCTACACATATCACATTCTTTCAACTCTCCATCAACTCTTTATTTATAGATGTTGAAGAGTCTTGATTGAAGTGTTGTGTCTGTTGTGAAGGATCGTGTCCGTTGTGAAGGAATGTCTTTATCCACCCGAACGATCGCGTTCCGTCGAAAACGAAAGTGTGTAACATGCTTCTAAAATCTCCTGCTCGTACCGAGAATTATCAAATTCACTACCGAGAATGGGGGAGCATCAATTGTACTTCGGATGAAGGGTAAAATGGCTGAAGGACGCATGTCGCGACCGTGAAAAGGGGAAGCCGCGGTCGCGGCACGGAGCATTTTTCATTTTTTCGCTCTCGTTCGTGTCCTCGACTTGGCGTTATTAATTTTCGTCGTCTTCGACTCCTTTTGTAGGGCTTTTCTTCTATTTTCGAGCTCTTTTTACTCCTATTTGGATTTTACCAAATATTTATGTACCTTGCATGAAAGAAACATATTCGAAAGTAAAAGCTTTCTAAATAGTTATAAACAGCATAAATTCGTAGCAATATTGATGTAATTATTGATAATATTTTAGGTATATTTTGGGCTTAACAAATCTCCACACTTAATCTTTTGTTAGTCCCGAGCAAAATTTCACTGAATTTATTCTCTAACTAATCTTTTTATGAAAATAAAACATATATCTCTGTATTATCTTTTGAATTAGTTAAGCCGAAAAGACTAACTTCGCATGGCAAATTTATACGCAAAATATCAAACTAACTTAGTATAAATACGATATATCATTCGTCTTGTATTTCCAATTTTTGTATTGAAGTATTCGGGACAGTGTATAAGCACGCATGTTATTGAGTTTTTCCGTCTCAAGGCATTTCAAAGCACAAAATTTTCTTTCCCAAACCTAAACTAATATATGAGATATATTATATTTAAATAAGTACTTGAACTTTAATTTATTTGCTTGGTTACGCCTGAAATAAGGGTGGTTTCAACCGTAACCTTGTACGTATATATTGCTTTGTGTTTGCTTAAGAGGTACCGATCATGCCATGGGTGGACGCAATCGTTACTTTAAACTTATACACGCTTATTATTTTTTAAAACGTTCCTTCCATACCTCGATTGTGATAAGGGTGGTCGCAACCGTGGCCAAAAGTAAACGGTACTTAATTTTCTTCCATTTCATACCTCGATTGTGATAAGGTTAGTCTCAATCGTGGCCAAAAATTAAGAATTCAACTAATTGATTAATTAACATGAATTATAAAATTATAAGTTGGAAAAAAGAAAAATAGCACATTCATCCTATATTGACTTAAAATTCAACATGTATTATGGCTAAAGTTTCCTTAAAAACTTCAATTGGTGTTAATGTAAGACGAAATCAAACCGAGCTAAAAAATTGTTAGTTCAATTTAATGCCTATAACCCTAATTGAAAATTTAAAATAAGATTTATTCTATCATGAATTGCATGATATAAAAATAGAGATCGAAATAAAGAATTTATTTACTTAAAATCATTCACTCGAGACAATTTTTACTTAAAATCGTATCGGAGATTTGTGAAAAATTTGAAAAATATTACCCGTATAGAAATATTGTTTCTATCGATAATGATAACCTAAACAAATAATCATATTAACTTATGATTAATTTTAAAAATATATGAAAATGTTAAGTTAGTGTGAAAAATGTTTTGCAATATATATATATGTGTTGCATTTGCATAAATATCATTTGTTGCATTTATTATTTGTTTTGCAAAATAAAATCTTTGTTGCATTTATTCGTATTTGTGTAGAAATGGATATATGTATGTCTCCTCCCACACTTAAATTGGACCATGTCCTCATTGGTGCAAAAATAATGGAGAAAACATAAAATACGAAATAAGGCATACGGAACAAAGATTGAAATTGAGCAAATTAAACATTCAACATAAAATTAAAAATTGTACCAAACATAAGAAAATGAAAATCGTACCAAATTATAACAAGATAAAAAAAATAATGAAAGGAAAACAACCTAAGCATGAGGTGGTGAATCGGGAGGTGTAGGTGACGTCTCCACATTGTGGCGTCGGAAAAAGGGAAGCATCCGATGCCGAGTCGATCGATGTTCACGCCTCAAAAGGTTGAGGTTGTCATTCATCACCATATTGTTTTCAACCAAATCATCAATTCTTAAGTTCATTTGACGGTTGTTGGAATTGATTTGGTCCAAAATCCTCCGTAAATCTACCGGATTATCCTCCGCTTGAGGTGCTTGGGGTTGTGCTTGAGCCGGTGGTTCATCGTCCTCTCCTTCCGCATCTCCGCCGAATGGAAGTCTAAGAAGTGCATATCCACAAATTGGCGTTCGGCTTGTGAAAAATGTTTGAAACGAATGGCTTCTTCCTCCGAATAGATGTCAAAATAAGCTCCGCATTGAACCTGAAGGCGATTAGCTTCCGTAACAGCGGGCTTGTTACCAACACGCTTAGTCCGAACCATGGTGATGGTGTTTATGGGCTTAGGGTTTGAGAAAAAGAAGAAGAAGAAGAAGAAGAAGTGGTGAAGAAAAATACCAAAGCTTGAAGATGAGGTTGGGGGTTGTGAAATGAAAGTGATTGAAAATAGGAAATAGGATAGAAATTGGAGTGAATAAATTGGGAAGATGAAAAGTAGATTTTTGGGGAAGAGTTGATAGTAAGGGATTGGGTAAAAATAGAGGTGATGTGAGGTTTGTGTAAGAGGTAGGTTTATATAGGGTGATTAGGTGAATGTATAGGTAGAATATGAATAGGAATAGGCAAAAATATTGGCAAAATCAGAATCAATAGGGCAGAAATCACGCGTGTCGCGACCGCGAACGGCAAAGCTGCGGCCGCGGCACGCGAATTTCAGGCAAATTTCGCCCTGAAATCTTGCCAAAGTTGCTGCTCATACCGAGAATTTCTTAATTCTCGGTAGAGAATTGGGTAAGATGGCCAATTTTGGTGCCTTTTGACTTGGTTTGTGCATTTTTTGTTGTGGAATGGTTCCTGAACTTAATATTAAGTGTTCTTGTACTTAAAACTAAAATAAATGACATTAATTGCAAGGAAAACCAAAGGTTTAACCTTAATAAATTGAATTAAAATAAATTTATTATGAAGAATTAATGAAACTTAAATGTGCATTTATGCATATAAGTTAAGAGAACCATATTAAATGCATAATAATGGCATGTTAATACATATTTAATACATGAATTGAATTTTTTGGTTAGGGGTTTTAATAAAAACAATACATGAATTGAATTGATTAAATGTAAACTTAATTCATTGAAAATAAATTTAGTTACAAAATAAAATTAAACGTGGATAAATATGTGGAAAAATAGAAAAACATATTTAGTTCAGGTGAATCCTTTTTATCTGAATATGAGTAAGAATAATGAGAGATCCATATGAGAATATGCTAAGTATAGATAATGGATCAAATGGATAATTCTAATAAAATTAAGAATTGAACTAAATAAGATTTTTATTAAATAAACATATGTACAAAATAATGAAAACAAACCAATAATTAAAACAAAACAAAATATATACAAAAATAACAATGAAAAACAGAAACTATTCTACATATTCATCCCTATCTAACGGGATATTTCTGGCCTTAATACGATCAATTTGAAACTGCACGAAAGTTTCACGTTCCGGTGCAGACAAAAATTGAGGCCCTGCTCGAAAGACACGTTTCACAAGTCCTTCGTGCTCGAGAAATTCATAGTCAATTGTCGGGAAGAATTCATCATCACTCCAGGGAACATCAATAGTACCCTTTGAACCGAGAATTATTCCACAGATTATATTGCCGAACCCAATCTTTTGATCTTTGGATCGAGAAGCGGCGACAAGACCTTCCATCAGAATTTTGGAAGAATCCACTGCATTGCCCTGGAATATATCTCCAAGAACATACAAATCAGTGTCACGGACCACACTACTGAATGTGCGCCCGAATAAACTGTGACACAGGAATTTGTGTAAATACAGCATGGAGTTGGAGCGAAAAGAGTGATTATAGGCGAGTTTTGAATTGAATCGCCAGAATCCAATGAGCATTCTCCAAATGTCTGAGGATGTCATGTCTCGTCCGGGATGACGTTTGATTGTATCCCTTGGGGGAAAACCAAACCAAGCATGCAACTCGGGATATCCGAAAGTGAAGATTTCGCCTTCTCGACGAAAACTGAGACGTACTCGGCGCTTATTAGTAAAACGAACGGTACAGAAGAATTCGAGTATCCAGTCGCCTATTATTGGAAATCGCATTTGGGCGAATTTTGTCCACCCTAGGCGCTCCATATAGCGGCTCATATCATCAGTAATGCCTAATTGGCTATTAAGAAATTCATCCATATACAACATTCCGGTGAAGAATTTGTAACGGTGATTCCAATAACGTCTACCTTCATCGTGGTTGAAGATAGGGAAAGGCGCCCCATATCGCTTGGATAAGTCTGGGCGTTTGTTGATTGAAGCAGCATTATGCCTAGGTGATTTGTATTTGGTAGGCATAGTGCAAAAGTTAGTGTTACTTTAGCAAAGAACGGTATTTGTGAAGAAAAATCAGAGTTCTGACAAAGATGAAAAAGAATTGTAACAGAACTTGAATCCTCTAAGATTAATTTATAAGAGTTTAGGATGAAAAAAGGTATTGTTTTAATTGTGAAAAGGTATAATTTGTACCTTTCTGGAATGAAGAAACTTAATGTTTCAATTGCCAAGAGGTTCGTCGAAAGGGTGAGAGTGTTTCAGGCCTGATAGTGCAGGAAACACGCGTGTCGCGACCGCGAATGGCAAAGCCGCGGTCGCGACACGCTGATTTTCATGCGAAAATTAGGCATCAAAGCCACCTCCTGATTCACGGTAGAGAATTTAAAAATTCTCGGTATGAACAGAGAAATTCGAACCTGTTTGTGACATTCTTAAATGAAGGGATTCTCGGCAGGGAATTCTAAATTCTCGGCAGAGAATTGCCTGAAACTTCAAATTCATCTTAATTTCTTAAAAATCAAATCTAAAATCATGAAATATAAATATTTTATGTATTTAAATCATAACATAAAGTTATCAAATAAAAATGGTATTTTGAAAATAAAATAAAATAAAATAAAATAAACAAAATCATAAAAACAATAAAACAAAATAAACTGTGTAAAATAAACTGAGTAATTCATACGTCAGATAATCTTGTTACGAACTCAATTCCTAGTCGGGAAATATTTTCGTAATAGATTTTACATCGATTACCATTAACTTTGAATCGAACTCCGGTAGGACCTTCCAGTTCTAAAGAACCGTAATCGAATGTTTTGATGACTAAATATGGTCTTAACCATCTGGACTTAAGTTTTCCTGGAAATAAACGAAGTCGTGAATTAAATAACAGCACTTTATCCCCAACATTAAAGTATTTAACTTTAATTTTGGCATCGTGCCATTTTTTCATTTTTTCTTTATAAATCTTTGCATTTTCGTAAGATAGATGACGTAACTCATCTAACTCATTTAAATTGAGCAAACGTTTCTTACCTGCTTGATGCAAGTCAAAGTTAAGTTCTCTAATAGCCCAATAGGCTTTATGTTCTAATTCGACTGGCAAATGGCATGCCTTACCATACACCAAACGGTACGGAGTCATTCCTATTGGCGTTTTAAATGCAGTACGGTATGCCCATAACGCATTATTGAGTTTAGAAGACCAATCTTTTCTAGAGGATGAAACCGTTTTCTCGAGAATCCATTTGAGTTCTCTGTTTGATATCTCCGCCTGACCATTTGACTGAGAATGGTACGGCGTTGATACGCGGTGGCGTACTCCATATTTTTTCATAAGCGTTTCAAAACTCTTGCTTATAAAATGAGTACCACCATCACTAACTATAACTCTTGGACAACCAAATCTACAGAATATATCGTCAAGAAAATTAACGACAACCTTAGAATCACTCGTCGGGGTTGCGATTGCTTCAACCCACTTTGAAACATAATCAACGGCAACTAATATGTAAGTTTTACCATTGGAAGGGGGAAAAGGTCCCATGAAATCTATCCCCCACATATCGAAGACTTCAACTTCTAATACGGTTGTGAGGGGCATCTCATCTTTCCTTCCTAGATTTCCTGTTCTTTGGCACTTATCACGAGTAATAAATGAACGGACATCCTTAAACATCGTAGGCCAAAAGAAACCACTTTCAAATATTCTAGCTGCTGTCTTGTTAACTCCATTATGTCCTCCATAAGAGCTAGAATGACATTCTGACATTATGGATTCAAATTCATTTTCACCAACACATCTCCTAATTATCCCGTCACCACAAGTTTTGAACAGAAAAGGATCTTCCCAAAAGTATTGTTTAATATCGAAGAAAAATTTCTTCCTTTGGTGGGAATTTAATCCTTCCGGAACAATATTGGCTGCGAGATAATTAGCAATATCTGCATACCAAGGTGATATGAAACTTTTCATTTGATAGAGATGTTCATCAGGGAAATCATCTCGTATACCGATAGTTTCACCTATAGGACCGTTTTCATCTTCAAGTCTCGATAGATGATCGGCGACAAGGTTTTCAACTCCCTTTTTGTCTTTAATTTCTATATCAAATTCTTGCAATAATAAAACCCATCTAATTAGACGTGGTTTTGCATCATTTTTAGCAAACAAATATCTTAATGCTGCATGATCGGTATAAATAATAACTTTTGAACCTAATAAATATGACCTAAACTTGTCACATGCAAAAACTACGGCTAACATTTCTTTTTCTGTTGTGGTGTAGTTTAATTGTGCACCAGACAGTGTGTGACTTGCATAATAAATGACATGAAGTTTTTTATCCTTCCTTTGACCTAAAACACATCCGACAGCTAAGTCACTTGCATCACACATAATTTCAAAGGGTAAATCCCAATCAGGTTTAGCAATAATAGGTGCACTGACTAAAGCAGTTTTCAATGTTTCGAAAGCTTTAACACATTCTTCATTAAAATCAAAGGTTGAATCTTTCATGAGTAAATTAGTAAGTGGTTTGGAAATTACAAATTTTTTTTAATAAATCTTCTGTAAAAACCAGCATATCCTAAGAATGATCTTACTCCCTTAACAGTAGTTGGAGGGGATAATTTTTCTATTACTGAGGTTTTTGCTCTATCTACTTCTAATCCTTTTTCAGATATTTTGTGACCTAAAACAATTCCTTCGTCAACCATGAAATGACATTTTTCCCAGTTTAATACCAAATTTGTCTCTTCACACCTAGACAAAACTTTATCCAAATTTTCTAGGCATGAATCAAAAGAATCTCCATAAACTGAAAATCGTCCATAAAAACTTCCATGATATCTTCAATGAAATCATTAAAAATCGCAGTCATACAACGTTGAAATGTTGCAGGTGCGTTATATAGACCAAAGGGCATTCTCCTATATGCAAATGTTCCGTAAGGACATGTGAAAGTTGTTTTATCTTGGTCATCCGGGTAAATGTATATTTGAAAGAATCCGGAGTAACCATCAAGAAAACAGTAGAAAGCATGACCGGCTATCCTTTCGATCATTTGATCAATGAAAGGAAGAGGAAAATGATCTTTCCTTTTTGCTTTATTTAAATTTCTATAATCTATACAAACCCTCCAACCAGTGGTGGTTCATGTGGGTATTAATTCTCCTTCTTCATTCCTTACAACTGTTATGCCTCCCTTTTTAGGTACACAATGGATTGGACTAACCCATTCACTATCCGAGATAGGGTAGATGATTCCATTGTCCAGAAGTTTAGTAATCTCATTTTTTACTACTTCTTTCATGTTCGGATTTAGGCGTCTTTGCCTATCCGCTTTAGGTGGCTTATCTTCTTCTAAGTGAATTCTATGCATTACAATACTTGGATTAATACCTTTTAAGTCAGAAATTTGCCAACCCATACTTCCTATCCTACTTCTAACAACTTCTTTCAATTTTTCTTCTTGAACTTGTGTCAACTTGTTAGAGATAATTATAGGTAGAGAATCGCCTTCGCCTAAGAAAGCGTACCTCAAATGACTTGGTAATTCCTTAAGTTCTAATTCAGGTGGAACTATAATTGAAGGCGGAACTGGTCCATCTTCTTGAATCAAAGGTTCTGGGTCCTTATCTTCTAGTTCCTCACTCATTATAGGTTCTATTATTTCTTCTTTTTGAACAATGTCATTTACACATTCTTCAATTAAATCAAGTTTCATACAAGAGAAATCCTCCATAGGATATTTCATCGCTTGATTCATATCAAACTCAATCTTATCATCTCCTATTCGTAAAACTACTTTCTCTTCCGACACATCAACTAGAGCACGTCCCGTGTTCATGAACGGTCTACCAAAGATTAGCGGACAATTTACATCATAAGCAAAATCTAAAATAACGAAATCGGTAGGAAAAATAAATTTGTCAACTTTAACTAAAACATCCTCAATTATACCGTATGGTCTTTTAGTGGTTTGATCCGCTAATTGCAAAACCATATTGGTACATTTGATGTCTTCTTCTAAGCCTAACTTATTAAAAATAGATAATGGCATCAAGTTAATGCTTGCTCCTAAATCACAAAGACAACTTGGGAATTCTATATCTCCCAATTTACACGGAATGGTAAAACATCCGGGATCTTTGAGTTTTGTGGGCAAATTGCTTGACACAATCGAACTGCAATCTTCAGTTAGTGAAATGGATGAAATCCCTTCCCAACTGATTTTCTTTGAAATTAAATCTTTGAGGAATTTTCCATAGTTGGGAATTTGCGTAATTGCATCCATAAACGTCAAATTAATATGCAAATTCTTAAGTTTGTCTAAAAATGTTAAAAGTTGTTTATCATAGTCCTTGTTGCGGACTTTGTGTGGAAAAGGTGGTTTGGGTACAAAAGTTTTTGTACTAGAGTCAATCGGTGCATCTTTTTGTTTTAATGTATCTTCTTTGGGTTTTGGTAAATCAGTTCCAGGTAAAGTCGAATTTCCGGGCATTTCCGGACCTAAGTAGTTTTTCCCTGAACGAAGAGTGATAGCCTTAACATGCTCTTTCGGATTTTCTTCCGTATGGCTTGGAAGACTTCCCTCTTTGCGGGATGGAATTGATTTAGCGAGTTGTCCAATTTGAATCTCCAAATTATGGATGCTAGATGATTGGTTTTTAATAAGCTGATCGAATTTATTTTCGATCCGTTTAAAACCATCGTCGTGATTACTTATTTTTCCGCTCATCGCATCAATGAATTTGTCGATTTTAGAAGATAAGGTGCTAATCGTATCTCTTGATTGATTTTGATAATTAGTAGTACAATTTTGATTAGCATTAACATTATTATTGTTATTATCTCTCCAGTTAAAGTTAGGATGATTCCTCCATCCAAGATTATATGTATTGGAATAAGGGTTATTAGTTTGGTTTTGCCCTTGGACAAAGTTTACCTGTTCAATTTCACTCATACCTTCGTAATCCACATCCGTTTGGATTGGTTGACCATTAGGATCACACGGTGCCATAAACCTATCAATTTTGTGCGACAAGGCAGAAAATTGGGCTTGCAACATCGCTACTGGATCAAGATTCACTATACCTTTAACTGATGATGTTGTTGAGGATGATGGTTTCGCTACTGGTACGTGTCCATGTTCCGCGGGCCACATACTGCTGTTGATTGCCATTTCCTCTAAAAGTTCTCTCGCTTGGGCAGATGTTTTCTTCATGAATAACCCTCCAGACATAGCATCCAATGAACCTCTAGTTGTAGGATTTAGTCCATTATAAAATGTTTGCATTAAAAGTTCAGCGGGCAATTGGTGGTGTGGGCATAAACGTTGAAGTTCTTTAAAACGTTCCCAAGCCTTATAAAGAGTTCCATTATCATTTTGAGAAAAAGATGTTAACTCTTTAATGACTCTTGCGGTTCTTGCTAAAGGGAAAATTTTTGATAAAAATGCTTGGGCTAATTGCTCCCAAGTCTCAATCGATGCGGCTGGCATAGAAGTTAACCATTCTTTGGCTCGATCCTTCAAAGTAAAAGGAAAAAGGCGAAGTTTGATTGCTTCTGCAGTTACATCTGTAATTTTAAAAGTGTCACAAATTTCTAAGAAATTTGTCAAATGGGTGTTAGGATTTTCGTTAGGTAACCCGTAAAACGTTACATTATTTTACAACATATTAAGCAACGCAGGCTTAATTTCAAATTGATTTGCATTGATTTGGGGTCTAACTATACAGTTTGTTACACCGGCCACTCCTGGCCTAGCGTAATCCATAAGTGTGGCCATAACTTCTGGCTCGGTAATTTTAGTTTTTATTGGGGTTTGGTTTTTTTTTCTTTTTTTTCTTGTTCTTTTTAAGGGTTCTTTCAATTTCTGGGTCAATAGGATCTGGTGACGTGCCCGAACTTCGAGAACTGCGCATGAACTTGAAATTTCGCACGAACCGAAACTACCTACAAAACAGAATTTGAAAAATAAATATGTTAGTAATTGAAAATAATTAAAAATATAAAAGTTTGAATAAGTATGAATAAACCTAGATTCGTAATAAAACATGAAAAATTTAAAATTTTGTCAAAAATTTTGGCGTTCCCCGGCAACAGCGCCAAAAACTTGTTGAGCGATTTCCTCAATTGCACGGTATACGCTTGTAGTAATAAAAGATATCGATCCCACAGGGAACGCTTTTTTAACAAAACTTATTTACAATTGGTTAAATTTACTTTTAGGTTTATGATATGGAAAAATCGTTTAATCGGTTTTGGTTTTGAAATAGCTAGAATGAGAATTAGATTAGAATATGAATATGTTAGAAAATATCTGATTAAAAATGAATTTGCAAAACAGGAACATTTTAGTACTTTAGAAAAGTAAACAGGTATATTTGTTTGCATTAAGCAAAGAAACAACTTTAAACTTTGTACGAATTATAAAGATGAAATAAATGACGGAACCCCTAATTAATTGGCTTTGAACGCGACAAAACCCTTATCCGGGATAATTGCCCTTAACCAAATTAAAACTCTACCGAGATAATAATTTACCTAAGTGTTCAACAAAGTTTCCTTGTAAAGATTTTGGATTAAATACGTTTTAATGAAAACACCAGCATCAATCCACTTCGGCTCATTTACCAAAGTGCTGCATAAAAATCTATCGAATAGAACAGACTTTATTAGATGAAATATAAATTGATACAAGTTTACAGAGAACATGGAGCATTGAATTCTTCGACGGCGTGCAAGTGAACGGGTTGTCAATCCTTTCCTTGGGTTTCGTTCGAGTTTGTCAGGCTCAGGGGCGAATCCTCTACTCAATCTTCTCGCTGAATCTTCGTAATAGAGACTGGGTCGGTCTACTACCAAAATGAAAACTAAACTAGAACAATGTCTAAACGCTACTGAATTTGTTATTAATTTGTAAACAATGTGTGTACATCATATTGCTTTTGAACAGAATCGAAATCTAACTTCTGAATCATTTGATTCGGAATTTCTACATAAATTCTACACTAATTTCTTTCTTCTACACATATCACATTCTTTCAACTCTCCATCAACTCTTTATTTATAGATGTTGAAGAGTCTTGATTGAAGTGTTGTGTCCGTTATGAAGGATCGTGTCCGTTGTGAAGGAATGTCTTTATCCACCCGAACGATCGCATTCCGTCGAAAACGAAAGTGTGTAACATGCTTCTAAAATCTCCTGCTCGTACCGAGAATTATCAAATTCACTACCGAGAATGGGGGAGCATCAATTGTACTTCGGACGAAGGGTAAAATGGCTGAAGGACGCGTGTCGCGACCGTGAAAAGGGGAAGCCGCGGTCGCGGCACGGAGCATTTTTCATTTTTTTTCGCTCTCGTTCGTGTCCTCGACTTGGCGTTATTAATTTTCATCGTCTTCGACTCCTTTTGTAGGGCTTTTCTTCTATTTTCGAGCTCTTTTTACTCCTATTTGGATTTTACCAAATATTTATGTACCTTGCATGAAAGAAACATATTCGAAAGTAAAAGCTTTCTAAATAGTTATAAACAGCATAAATTCGTAGCAATATTGATGTAATAATTGATAATATTTTAGGTATATTTTGGGCTTAACAGTGATCATATCTCCTGAAGGGTAAGTTTAGCGTGGAGGCCCGAGGAAATGAAAGCCGACCCTATGCATTACCATAAACCTTATCGAGACGAACAAGGACATTATTCCTCCTCCAAGTGAACCGATGTCCTGAAGAGCCTAAAAATCAAAGATGTTGCACTGATCCATAGTCTGTTTATGCTTCAAACACCTATTGATGTAATGGTTCCCTCCTCCTCTCTGATCACCCATTTATGAGATATCGTTGAAGTCACCTATGAGAAACCAAGGGCCAGAAATTCCTTTGCTTAAAGTATACAGCTTATCCCATAGGGCATACCTCAAGGTGGTTACAGGCGAAGCGTACGTAAATGTCATCTTGCATTCTTCAACCCCATTCTTAAGCACTGAACAGTGAATGAATTGAAAATGTACAATTAAGGGAATGAGAGTGATGAAGTTTGGTTTCTAGAAAACCCAAATACCTCCTGCTCTGCCTTGTGCTTCTGAGCGAATATATTGCCAGTGCTTGAAGCGCGCAATAAATTTGTCTACCTTTTCCCCACTTATTTTAGGTTCCATGAGGGCAAAACAAGAGGGATTGACAAGCTTCAAACATCATTGAGATGGAGTCGGGTATAATGACTCCCTGCCCCCACACACATTCCATGCTAAGAAATTCATAAACAGAAACTAAAATGAGAGGAGGCACCTTAGTTATACTAGAGACTTGTTAGGAGCAGTGATTGGGATAGGGTTGTTACT
The DNA here is from genome assembly GCF_963576675.1 of Euphorbia lathyris. NCBI lineage: Eukaryota > Viridiplantae > Streptophyta > Magnoliopsida > Malpighiales > Euphorbiaceae > Euphorbia > Euphorbia lathyris. Next base: position 86,720,568 of record NC_088914.1, on the reverse strand, counting down.
GCCAGGTGAAGTATTCGGGGCTCTCGCAGGCTCCAACCTATTTTTATCCGGGTTCTTACCCGAACTTGCTTTATGTTTGGTGGCTTTAGAAGGAGGGTATCCATTTCCAAGCGATTTACAGTCAGTCGGGTTTTGCAAATGAGCCGCTTTGTTTGCGAAAATGATTGTACTTTTCCCTTCTTCCCCTGCAGCGGAGCTTGGAGATATAGGGGGGTGGTTAGCTTTTTTGTTGAGGACTAGGTTGGATTTCTGATGAATTGCCACTTCAGGCACTGCATTTTCTTGAATTACATTTCCACATAGCAGTGATGGAGCTATACAGCGGCTCTGGTCCCTGACAGCCTGCGTTAGAGTCTTCTGGGAATCTAGGGGCAAGGATAGTTTCCTTATCGTTCTCGGCCATGTGGTGCTGTCCCCAATTGAGTTAGCAGCATTTAAGGATCTCAATTCTTCGGTGTCCACAGGTGGGTCTCTTGGTATTAGTAAATTGTGATTCATATTAGTGGAGGGGGATTTGTCTTTATCTGCACCTTCTTCTTTTTTTTGTTCCATTATTGGAAATATCAGGGTTATTGTCTTGAGCTAGTGGATTATTAATCATTGTTGACTTATTGAGCAGGTCAGATTTTTGGAGTGGGGCAGTGTTGGACTCTTGTGGAATTCCCTTCTCTCTCATGCGGCTTCCTGGAAGGTTGTGTGGACGAAGTTTTTGGCGACGAGCAACCATCCACGGCCCGTAATCCTCCGTCACTTCCGGTCTAGTTGCCAAGTTTGGGGAGACTGTTTGTGGCGGTGCTTCGGTAGAGTTAGCAGCGGTATCGTGGGAGGTGTGCTGTTGAACAGTGCAGCTCTCCGTATTGTGTCCGTAAACACCACAAGCAAAGCATATATTATGCAAGCCCTCGTATTCAATTTTTTAGATTCTGCGCCTTATTCTATATTTTGCAATGAGAGGTTTTGATAAATCCAATTCTACACAAACACGAGCGTATTTCCCGCGGCTACCAGTAGCAGAAGTTTTATCCACGTATTGAGCAGTACCTACTAAATTACCCAACTTCATAAGGGACATATAGTTGTAGTACTCAATTGGGATATCAGGAAACCGAACCCATGCAAGAATTCTTGAGATGTTGTCCTCAGATGGGTCGAAATTTGGCTTCCAAGGCCTCACAGTGACTATGTGATCTGCAACCATCCAGGGACCTCTAGAGAAAGCTGTGTTGAAGTCTTGGTCATTCGAGAATTTAGCAAAATAGAAATCTTGCTTTAAGTCTACAAGGGTCAGGGTCCCAGCTTTGATCCAGTAAGAATGGAGCTTGTTAAATAGATATTGATATCCAATCCTCCTGCCTAGGACTTTAACGATGAGTGTTCTCCTCCATGGGTGCCATAATTTCCTCTTGTCCTCTGCCGAGAAGTGGATTTTTGGAAACTTTTCATCATCTTCTTCCTCGTCCTCGCTATCAGAGCATGGTTCATGTTGAGACTCGAAATCTTTTGGTCGGTACCTTGTTTCACCACCTGGTTCCTCCATCGCAGTATCCGCATCCGGTGAGGTACCCAACAACTTCTCTTTCTATGATGTTGTCCTCTTTCTGAATGGGGATCCTTTGGGTTCTAAATCCCCATTAATCTTAGAAGATGTGTTGCCTTCAGAGTCTTTTACTTTTTTATTACTTCTTTCTTGTTGATCTTCTTCTTCTACTGATAAGTCTTCATTGCACAGGGAGAGTTCCATATTTAATAGCATAGCACTATTTGAACTTTTAACATATCCAAATGTTGGTTTTTTTAACCCTCAGACACTACTAAAATAATATTTCACTAATGAGAAATATAACAATAGAGAAAAGGAAAGAAGAAAACAATTTAAACCTTAGAATTAGAAAAAACTTGTTCTTGGATGCATTTCCTAAAAGCCATTGTATAGTTTGAGAACCTCCCCCTTCAAGTTTGTATCTAAACAATGTGAGATTAAACAAAACCAACTTTTTCAACAATCTTCACTAATTGTCAATCTTTTATCCCAACTAAAATTTATTTTCTTAATTCCGAATTCAATTTTGCCTCCAACTGTACTTTTCAGATTTTGATAACATTAATCAAGTCCAAATAATGTTGAAAGTCGATTGATATTTCCACCTTTGTTACCATGTCAACGAGATTGCTTCTGGCGGTAAACGTTAGAAATATTTTTACACTTTATCCCTTAATTTTAACTTTGTGATCAGTGTTGGAGTCAGTTGTATAGAATTGGAGGCAATTTTCTAATTAGGACTAGGCAGTTTTTAACCTCCAACAATATAAAAGTTCGTGGTTTGATATGTTGGGGCTAAAAAATTAAACATGCTCAACCTAAAAAGAATAGACATGTTTAATGTGATATAAGTCCAATGCTAATTTTTTAAAAATTAGGGTTAGTTATAAGTAGATGTCATGTAGTTACATGGATTTGTAGATTGGTACCTGTGGTATTTTTTTACAAACACAACCCTATGATTTGTAAAATTTTACATTTTGTTATTTTGCCAAATTTGGCTAATAATGACCTTAAAATGAAAATTTTCAAGAGTTAAAGTTGTTTAGTATCATATTTACTATAGAAGTATATTTTTTATTTTCAAAATCATGATTTTTTGAGTTTTCTCTCTCTTCTCATAAAAAAAACACTACCTAAATGAGCTCAAACCTAAAAATTTGAATAATTAAAGTTGCTTAAAATATTATTTAACTCTTGAAAATTTTCATTTCGAGCTCGTTATTAGCCAAGTTCTGACAAAGTGAACTAAAATGTAAAATTTTACAAACCACATGATTGCGTTTGAAAAAAAAAACCACATATAAGTATCCATCTGCAAATTAGCGAAACTACATGACATCTATATATAATTAACCCTAAAAATTATACAACTTTTATTTTTTATTTTTAATTGTAAATTTATTATAATTTCCATAAATTAAAAGTTAAACCAACTCAACCATTTCAAATATTAAAATAATACTACAAATATACGAATATAAACTAAAATTATGGGGCTACCAGGGCCAAAATAACCTCTATAACAATCTCGTCCAATACCATGTAGATATTGATGCTTTAGCCCAAATCCAACATATTGCTCATGACTTTAAAACGCGTCTACATGTATTTAATACACACATTTACTAATAAGCCTTAGTTACTCTCTCTCCATTTTTTTTGTGGGATTCAGTTCATTCCTGCCCCATCATCATCACCCCTTAGAGTCGTTCTTGCTCAGACCTTCTATCTCATCACTAGACCTATCCATGGGCAGGTTACCCGTCCGGCTGTCTAGGCACGTGCCCCTTGGTCGGACTTGGACAATGAAAATTGATCTTAGGTCCAGTCCGGTCCAGACCTGGTAAAGTCCGCCTATATTTTGGACGGGCTTAGGATTAATAAAAATAGCACGGACCGGTCCAGCCCGGCCCGTCTATTAATATTAATTACTAAATATTTATTTATATATTAAATATTTATTTTTTATAATTAAAAATTATATATATAAATATATATATATATATATATAGTTAGGTGAATTTATATGGGTTGGGCTTGGGATTTGATTTTTAAGCCTGAGCCCAGCCCGACCTGATTTTGCCTAAATTAATAGCGAACTGGGTTGGGCTTGGACTGAACATTTTTACCTAAAACCCCGATAGGCCCTGCCCGGTCCAACCCGGCCCATGGAATGGTCTACCCAGCACCACCGAGTCATTACAGACCCATCAGCTTCCATCTGGTTCGTCTCCAAACCACACATCGTACGTGGAGAGTCGGCTTTGATATAATTTTAACAACCTGGCCCAGCATCATATAGATATTTTGCATTTTCGCCCAAATCCAACATATTGATCCCTACGACTTTAAAATATGTCTATATATATTAAATACACACTTTTACTATTAAACTCCAGTTACCTTCTCTTCATTTTCGATCTGAAATTCAGTTACTGATAAAAAAAAAATTCATCTTTATCCCACATTAATCAATATTTTTAGTGCACCACCTAATCTCTTCAAATTCTCTCCCCCACCAAAATAAATAAATAAATAAATAAATAAATATATATATATATATATATAAACATTCATGCACAAATTATGCAACATCAAAAACCAAAAACATATGAAGCATGATATATACAAATGAAGCATGATATATACAAGCACCATTAATTATGGTTTACCAAATGTGACCCACCTAACTCCAATTTGGGTATTTCACCAATTATAAGAAAAGCCTCAATCTTTTCAACATTTCTAGCTAAATTAAACAAAAATTAATCAACTTAAATGACTCCTAATCACCATCTTAATCTCTTATCATTCCTCTCAATTCTCCTACTAATTTCAGGATTAGTAGTAGTAACAACAATGGCTCAAACTCTTCAAAATTTCATTGATTGTTTAGATGTCATCATTTACTTCACTCCCTGCATTGAATTCATCAACGGCCACGTTCCCAACGGAAATCCGGCTTGGAACTGTTGCACCGGAGTCCGGGATATGAACCGCTTGGCTAGGCAAAATGCTCGTCAAATTGAGAGGATTTGTCAGTGCATTGAGCTCGTTGCTACTATGGTTAATGATCCTCCGTTTTTGCCTGCGAGAATTGTTGATCTTCCTCTCAAATGTCACACTCATCTCAGCTTTCCCATTTCGGTTAAGAAGAATTGTTCGGCGTATGTGATATAAATGCTCTGTAATTTTATTTGATTCTTACGTTCTTGTAAATTAGACCTGTTCGTGGGTCGGGTTCGAGTTGAAAGTTGAACTGATTAGCCTCTAAAAATGTCGTGTTTAGTCTAGCTCGACTAGTATTTATGCCGGTTTGAAATGGGCTTGAAGTTTGATATTAATACTCAATTGAGACCAACCCGATCTATATAAGTTATAACTTTGTTTTGAAAAATTTATATACGAGGGCTTTTTACAATATTTATGTTTTTATTATATTATAATTCTTATATTTAAAAATATATATAAATATACAGTAGTTAATCGAGCTGGACCTAGCCGAGTTTAGTTTAGTTTAGTAAAGCTTAATTCATGAAATGTTAAACTTAGTCGAACTGAAGCACATAAAAAAAAAATATGTAGCCTATAAAATATGGGTACCAATAGGTACATGAGCACGCAAATAGATTTATACCATATAAACATGCTTATAGATCATGTTGGATTTAACGGATTTACACTTAAAAATGTTCAGAATTCGTTATTAATTTAGATGGGTTAACGCTTGAAATTTAAGTTCCAAGCCAAGGCATATAAACTCGCCTTAATTTTTTTAACAATAATTTATACTTAAAAATAAAAAGAAACATAATATAAATTTTAATTTTAATTTTATAATTATAATATATATTGATTTTTTATATAAATATATATTTAATAGTTAATATTAATATGAAGATAAAAAATGTTCCATTTTATTTGTATGAATCTCGTGCCTAACCAAAAAAGGACGGGTTTAAATGGATTTGAACCAGACTGACTCTAATGTTATTTTCTTTTCAATCTTGGCCAGATGGAGCTAGTTATTTTCTTCTCAATCTTGGTTAGATGGAGCTAGTAAGGCAATTAATGGATCCCGTGGGGTTAATTATAGTTGAAAGATAGGAATCCCTAAATTCTTGTAGGATTAAGAATTGTGATGAATTTGTAATTTGAATCATACAACTCATTATTGTTCAATTTGAGTTTCAAAATAAACAGTTTAAAAACATTAGTTGTTAGTTCTAATTAAAGCCTGTTATAACTCAAACTCGAGATTTCTAAATTGGGTAATAATTTGAGACCCTTAACATTGAAGTTTTTTTTTTTGGGGAGAGCAGAGGAAGGCAAAAGCCCAGGGAAAACAAAAGACAAGAAAACTAGAAAGGAACTAATCTACTCAAAGCTCGGATCTTCAATTAGGATTTGCTGGAGGCCTGCAGAAAGCGCAACACACTCGTAATGACCCAGGGCATAAGTGCATGCGAAATTTGCCAACCAGTCTGCTGCTTGATTTCCTTCTTGATACACATGCTTAAAAAGAACCTCCAAATCACGGTCACGTAACTTCAAACACTCACTAATCAGCCTTCTGGACGGGTGGTATAAATCCGACTCTCGCTGCAAAAGCAAAAGCACTAAAGATGAGTCCATTTCTAAGAGCACTCGCTTATGACCACTTTTCCATGCTAACTGAAGACCAAAATACAATCCCCAAAGGTCAACTAGGAATGCAGTACAGACTCCCAAATTAACCATAAATCCTCCAATCCAGTGACCAGATGCATCTCTAAGCAATCCCCCAGCCGATGCGAAACCCGGGTTCCCTTTAACATTGAAGTTATTAAACTTAGACATAACTTATTGAAAAAGTCAATTTGAATAAAGATAATAGTCTCATCTTTTAAATAAATAACGTAGGACTTGGACTTGGATACGGTAAATATATATGTCAAGTCCGATTAGACCAAATCCGAATACAGCTCAAGTCTAATTCTTAGTACAAAATAAGCACCACTGTTCGAAACGAAGGCCGCCTGGACCGCTTAGGCGCTCGAAATTGAGAATCCGCCGCGATTTTCTTCAATTAGTCCCTCTGGGCGTTTTATTGACTCATAGGTACCACCTAAGTGACAATGAACAAAAGTATATTTTATTGTGAATTTATTATTTGGTTTATTATAATTCAATTTTAAGTTGTTTCAATGATATTGTTGTTGAAATGTTGATGTTTGCACATTTTTAAAGATACATGTTATAAATATACATGTTTTTCTATATTAAATAATTTTGTATTATTATTTTAGATAATATAATATATATTTTAATTGAATTTATATAATAATTTGTTGATTAACAAATAAAAAATATAAAAATACAAACCTGATTAATCCCGACTAATCCCAGATTAATCACTGAGGGCCTTATTCGTCCGACTAGAGTCTAACGGTTTTTACAACCTTGATAAGCACACACGTTTTTTTTTTTTTTTGGTAAGAAAGGAAAGGAAAAAAACAAAACCAACAAAAAACCTACACCGGGATCAGTCTAGGAAGGCTGACTCCAATCCTATCCTCTAGGAGAGAAGGCAAAAGAAAAGAAGGAGGAACAGATAGGGTAGAAACACCTAACATTCTCCCATGCCCAGCAGCTGCTAAGCGATCCGCCACGCGGTTTTGCTCCCTAAAAATATGGGAGAAATTAAGATACTCAAAGGCAGGACGAAGCCTCAAAATAGCTTTGATGAGATTCTGGCTCTTCAGACAAACAGCCTGGCTATCTGAAATCCTGTTAATAGCCTCCAGATTATCAGATTCCACCGAGAGCTTTTTAACACCCATGCGAATGGCGAGTTTAATACCTGACAAGATACCCCAGAGCCCCGCAGAAAAGGAGGAGCCCGTCCCCAAGTTATGGGTAAACCCCGCCATCCAATTGCCACCAGCATCCCGAAGAACTTCTCCAGCAGCAATTCTGCCATTGCTAAGGCAGGAGCCATCAGTATTCAACTTAGCAAACCCTTCTCTAGGCTTACTCCAGCCAACTAGCAGGATCTCTTTATCCGGGGAGGGGCGAACAAGGGAATCTCTTTCAAAGCTTTTAGTAATAACAAAGAGCTTCTTCGAGAAGAAAAACAGTAAATCAGGAATAAGGACAGCCTTACCCGCAAATAATTCTTCATTCCTCCACTTCCAGATTTGGTGACAAGTAATAGCAAAGAGGATGGCACCGTGCTCCATGTTGGCCAGCAAGTTCCCCTTGGCTCCTTGAGAGAACCAGTCCCCTTCAGAAAAGGCCATGAAGGAAGGGAGGATGTGATGAGGGAGGATCCCTTCCCAGATCTTCTTACTATTTGGGCAATCCCTCAAGGCATGGCACAAGGTTTCCACATTGCCTCTGCATCTACTACAGGCACTAGACTCAGTCAAGTGCCTTCTGTGCCTATCCGCATTCGTAAGGAGCCTGTCTTTGATACCTAGCCAAAGGAAGCTCCTGATACGGTAAGGGATCTTGAGGGACCATATGGACTTCCAAATCTCCAAGGGAGGATCAGCCCTATTAGGGGTAAAAGCTTCATAGGCCGATTTACAAGAATAAGTACCATTATTCGTCAAGGCCCAACAATGTCTATCCTTATCCTCCTCTTGATTGCTAATCTTCACTCCTCTAATGTTAAGAAGGGTCTCCAGACTAAAGAACGAGTCGAACTTTGACCAGATCCAGTCTCCCTCCGAGTCCACCACATCAGCAATTTTCCAGGAAAGGAGATCAGCCGACGGAGGGGCATTACACACATCAATCAGCGGTTTATCACCAATCCAGGTGTCATACCAGAAGCTAATAGATCTACCATTACCCACCTCCAGGCCAATCCCCGTACAGAATTCAGCAAACACGGCACTGAGCCCTTTCCAGAGGAAGGAACAGCTAACAACCCTCTCATTCGGGCCACCAAAGATTCTATCTTTCCGATACTTCCCGCACAAGAGACGGACCCAAAGGGAGGAGGGGCATTGCCACATTCTCCAAAGAAGTTTCATTAACAGGACTTTATTATTGTCCTTTGCCTGCCTAATACCAAGACCCCCCCTGTTTTTAGGCTGGCAAGCTTCCTTCCACGGGACCAGGTGAACCTTTCTCCCATCTCCAGACTCACCCCACAGGAAACGCCGATTTATCTTATCCAGGTCACTAAGGACAGGCTCAGGAAGCTTACAGGCCTGCATGATGTGGTTCGGAGCAGCACACAAGTTTTATTATGTAGCTAAAATATTTTCATACATTTTTTCCCTATTATGCAAAAACTAACTAAAAAATAAAAGTTATGAATTATTTATATTTAAAAATAAATAATAGGGGAAAAAAAGTGTTGCTTATAATTGGATGTAATAAAACGACATTTTCGGTAGATTTCTTTTCTAAAATATATTTCCTTTTCAGACCAAATAAAATTAATAGTAAAACGACACAGTTTAGGACGCGCCCAGTGTCTGTCTACGCCGAGAAATATAACCGTTGAGCCTAATATGTAAAAGGTGACCTGGCCGTTGGTTGGTGTGGGACCCTAATTCAAAAAAATTCGACCGTTAGAGTTCCTTCTTCTTCCCCCTAACGTTAAACTTCTCTTTCCACCTTCATTTACAACTAAAGATTCATGTATCTCTCTCCTATCCATAACATCAAAGAATCGAAAGACTCTCAATCTCGATTGTACAATTCTTTATCTATGGCGTTGGCGGAGGACGGCGGAGGCATCACTGGGATGACGATGATAGATGAGACGTATGAGTTCTCAGCCCCACGATTCTTCGATTTCACAGTAGGCGAATCGGAAGAAGATATGCGTAAAGCCGAACTCTGGTTCGAAAAGGGCCTCAGCTATGCCCCTTCTCGTACGTTTTCCTTCGGCTTCGGCTTCTCCTTCTTCTCAATCTTGTCTTTATGTCTGTTTGGATGCTAATTTATGCAATTGCTTTGTTCTGAGACTTAGGGTTTCTGCGTAGTTCTTCTATATAGAGTATTAGACTGAAAATTGGGGCATCTTCCATGTTGAAATGTTAGTTTTTGTTTAATTAATTCGTGATCTTGGGTTGGGTATTCCTTAATTTTGCGAATTCGTTGCTTAGTGGATTGATTGTTGATTGAATTGAGACTTGCTCAAACTTGTTGCTTCCTGATTTGAATACTGAGGATACTAATTAGGCTATAGAGAAAATACAACGAAATAGATTTTTCTCTTTCTGTCAATCTTTGATGCGAGAATTTATGAATCAACTTCTAAAATATTAGGTTAGCCATTTATTGGAGACAGGAAAGGCATGTGAATTTTTTTTCCTTTGGAAGATATTAATGTCATTTATGGCATGATTGCCATGTATTACTTAGAGTTGAATTTCTCTATTTCTACTGCTAATTCTAATTCTAGTTCATCTTGAATCTTTATTTTCCCTCTAATCATGCAGCTTTTATGCCCAAAATTAAGAGTACCAGATCATTTAAGGTTGAAAGTATGTGTGATTTTAGTGAGGCTGCAGAAGAATCTCAGAAGGTAGTGATGCTGTTTTGTCTAACATTTTGTATTTTCAGTTTATAATTTGACTAAGTAATTAGATCTAATGTATTACTTCTTCCATGATACTTCATTACAGGTCTCTGAATCATCATCAAATGTAACACCTGCTGAAACTGTAGAGGAAGGAACTACTCTTCATGAGGGAGGCAATGAAAACAATGGAAACCTTTCCAATAGTTCTTGTAGTGAGGAAAGGAAGGAGACAACATGTACCAAAGAAACAGAAAGGTTTGTATTCCAGTTACTTGAATTACCTTAATTAGTAGAATACAATGTTTTAACAGTATTCAGTTTCTTCATTTCATCAGAAGTTCTGGCTCAGTCAAAATTGAACCTGCTAATAGCAAAGTGGACAGTAAAATCGACACTTGCTGCACTCCGAAGTTACCGGTACCATCTCGAAAGGAAGGTCTAGTGACCAATTCCAAGAAGCACCAATCAGCTAAAAACATAGCTAGCATGGTTAGGAATCCATCATCATTGAAGCCAAAGCCCCAATCACAATATTCAAGAGCTAAAGCCTCCAAACCAGAAAGTGTCAAAAGGTTCTTATCTTAAATAAACTACTTGTAATCTTCTATTGAAATTTCTGTGGTATCATACTGATGATGAACTAATTTGCTATCATAGAGCCACAAACGCGCAAAAGTCAGTTGGGGAATTCAATTTAGCTCAAGAAAACCAGGCAATTAAGAAGCAGAAACTGGATGGAGGGGGGTCTAAACAGGTTGTTTGTTATTGCTGAGTTGTTATTTGAACTGTACAACCCCTATATCAATTCTATTTGCTGAAATAGTTTGTGATTTTTGTCAAAATTTCAGATTCTTAGTTTTAAACCCCAACAACCATTGCACCACAAGTCCAAACTTGGTGTCAGCAGTAGTAACACCAATCCATCTCTTGCTAATAGAAAGCCCAAAGAGGAGAGAAAGGTTTGTGTTGTTCTTGAGTGTGCTTTGTTTATGCAATGTTCGAAGCTGACATATTGAACACCTTTTTGTATTTGCTATAAAGGTTTATGTCCGGGAAACAGAACGAACACCGTTTGTTTCAATGGCAGAGATGATGAAAAAATTCCAATCAAGTACCAGAGACCTATCGCTGCCCAGCACTAAAGCTCCACTTACATTGACAAGGCCTAAGGAACCTGAATTTGAAACATCTCAGAGAGTTCGGTCAGTCAGAGTAAAGAGCACAGCAGAGCTCGAAGAAGAGATGATGAAAAAAATTCCCAAGTTCAAAGCAAGACCAGTAAACAAGAAGGTAGAAATTTTATTAGTGTAACTTTTCAATAATATGGTTGCACCTCTTTTGAGTTTTGACTAATCCTCTGTTTGGACATGGACATTTTTGCTTGTTGAAGATTTTGGAAGCTCCAACGTTGCCTGCAATTCCAAGAAGTATACCACAACTGCCAGAATTTCAGGTAGAATTCGAAGAATGAACTTATTCAAATCCGTTCTATTTTGCAAACAGCTAAACTGACCTTGCTCCATTTTTGCAGGAATTTCATCTTGAGACAGCAGTAAGGGCTAATCAGAATGCAGAATCTGCTTCAGTGGCCTCAACAGACGCATCACATCAGGTTTAGGAGCATTATTATTTTGATTTTCGTTTGTCATCATCTACTCATATACTATGTTGCACGGAAACAGAAACGGACACTTGGGGAACGTTATTTCTAAAACATAGGAGAACATATGAATATTAAAAGTATAATTAAAAAATGGTATTTAGACCTACAAATGATTAGAATAGTGAGCATAAAATAGGAATTGTGGAATAGAAACTATCATCAATTAAGAAATTAACGAGGACGTTTCAATTAGCTAGAATTATAGTCGGAATTAGAATTGGATTGTGTTTGCCGGAGGAAACGGTTTCCTAGACCATAAAAGAGTTTCCCATTTTCAATATTTATTGCCGGTTTCCGTTCGTAGATCCTGTTGGAACTCTATCAGATTTTACTAACACATGCAAATTTCATGACAGAAGTTTGATTGGAAGCCTCATCATCTCACTGAACCCAAGACTCCTCTTCTCCAGACTACTTTGAGGGCTCGTCCAACAAAGGTGAAAAGCACTGTAGAGCTTGAGAAAGAGGAACTGGAAAAGATACCAAGGTTCAAGGCTAGGCCTTTGAATAAGAAGGTATAATTCCATTCTACATTACTCCATACATCTCCATATATACTCTACTCATACACAACCTTACTTGTTCTTACTTAACAAATTTAATCTCTTATCTTGTTTAGATATTTGAAAGCAAAGGAGAACTGGGAATTTTTTGCAATGTAAAGAAGCATGTCACTATACCTCAAGGATTTCACTTCGCCACCGATGACAGGATTCCTCCACCTCCAGCTATGGTTGCTGATTTGCTCGATAAGGTAACTCGAAGAGATACTTATACTTCTATATAACAAGTTCTAGAATTTTGAAGACATGGGTCTCACCATTCTCTTTCTGTCTTCTATTTCAGCTTTCATTATACTCAGAACCTCGCCATGATAATCAAGTTCCAAGAATCACCAGACCAAATCCATTCCATCTCCACACGGAGGTACATTCATCCCCTTGTCCTTATCAACCTCTATTCAGGTTTATTGCATTGTGTTTAAATTTGTTGCTTTCTTACAGGAAAGAGGAGCTGAAAAGGAGAGGAAGTTTGTAATGGACCTGGCACAAAAGCAGATAGAGGAGGAGAGAGCCAGGGTTCCAAAAGCTCATCCATATCCTTACACCACTGACTATCCTGTGGTAAAAATTATAAATTTATGCATTGCCACACTTATTTCATAAGATGGTATTATGAGGTCATATAAGCATAATATTTTGTGTACAGGTTCCTCCAAAACCCGAGCCCAAACCCTGCACAAAACCGGAACCTTTCCCCTTGGAAAGTCTAACGAGGCACGAGGAGGAAATGCGAAGAGAAATGGAGGAAAGACAGAGGATTGAGAAAGAGGAAGCTGAGAAGAGGCAGTTCAAAGCACAGCCAGTTCTCAAAGAGTAAGCAAACCATACCTGTTTTGGTTTCATGAGCATGCAATTCAAGTCAATCAATCAAGTTATTCATCCATCTGTTGTTTTCTTATGCAGAGATCCAATTCCATTACCAGAGAAAGTGCGAAAACCCCTCACACAAGTTCAGCAATTCAGTCTCCAAGTAGACAATAGAGCTGTAGATAGAGCAGAATTTGACCAGAAGGTATATAAATCATCTGATAAAATATTGCACCTAACTGAGTATTTCATTCAGTTTCTTCACTTTAAACAACTTGGATATGGTTTCTGCAGGTAAAAGAGAAAGAACAGTTGTACAAGAGATACCGAGAGGAGAGCGAAGCTGCAAGAATGGTATCGAAAATTGATCTGTTGTGTTCTTGAGTTACTAGTTTAGTTTTTCATAAGAATAAAAATCTTAATGTGAAACTATGATTGTAAATTGCAGATGGAGGAAGAGAAGGCTTTGAAGCAAATGAGAAGAACAATGGTTCCCCAAGCAAGGCCAGTACCAAGCTTTGACCATCCATTTTGCCCCAAAAAGTAAGAAAATTTATCCATCATGATTCTTCTTCTGTCCTGGTGAAACATTAGGGTGTCAAAATGGATTGTGGTGTCTGTCATAATTGTGTTAGACGGATTGATGCAGTAAAAATGACCGTATTAAACAGATTGTATATAAATTATGTTGTAGTGTCGGAAATTGACAGCTTTAGCGAAAAAACTAATAAGAAATTTCAATTGCAGACCATCCATTTTGCCCCAAAAAGTAAGGAAATTTATCAATGTTTCTTTCCCGGTGAAATATTGGGTTGTCAAAATGGATTGTCGTGTCTGACATAGGTGTGTTAGACGGATTGATGTATATAAATTATGTTGTCGTGTCAAACCATCCATTTTCCCCCAAAAAGTAAGAAAATGTATCCATCATGTTTCTTCTTCTTTCCTGGTGAAATATTGGGTTGTCAAAATGGATTGTCGTGTCTCTCATAGGTGCGTTAGATGGATTGATGTATATGAATTGTGTTGTGGTGTTAGAAATTGACAGCTCTAGCGAAAAAACTAATGAGAAATTTCAAATGCAGATCGTCCAGAGGACCTACAAAACCACAGTCACCGAATTTGCGGGTGCTCCGAAGGAAAGAAAAAAAGAGGATGACAGTAAATAATGCAGTCTCTAGCCCAGCTTCTTGTATGAGATGATGCATCATTTGCTGCTCATGTTCAAGGCTCTTGAACAATTTTTTTCCGTCCCTCCATATTCTTTTTTTGTACACAAAAATATGATGTTATTATTGTAATTTCTGTTTCAGAATACCAATAGGAAGAAACTCTTGTAGGAAAATTTGTATTGTGAATTAACAGCTCCTAAATGTTGTTCATTGGTGACTAGGAGCCATTATATTGATTTTTTATAAATTTTATCTAATTAATGTGTCAAAATGGGTTATATATGTTATAAATGCAACAACAAAAATGATTAATTGTTTTGGGTTCTTTTAAATTCCATTATTTTGGGGAATTCTGGCACTGCAATCTTCCTATTTCTTTTGGATGAGTGTTGTTAGCAAATTGCATGTTTTTACTTTGTGTTTAGTTTTCTTCCTCTTTCCAATCAGCCAGTCCAAGTTCAACTTTGCAATAAAATCTTAGCCGGCTCACGTAAAGGCTTAAAATGAATGAGCAATAAGGCTTAAAACATCGTCTCCTTAACTTATTAAAAGTGACATATATCCTCCATTAATCACTTAGACCAAAACTTGTATAATCATTTAAATTTTGTTTAAACCCGAGAACTTGTCCTCCTAAACTTGCTTAAAATTCAATTTATTCATGCTCTCCCGTAAATTTAAGAGGTTAATCATGTTCAGGAAATCCAATTTTGGGTCAAGTTTAGGACTCATGATATACTAAATCTAATAATAAAGAGATCACTAATAACTATTGGAATCTCACTCCGCCTTTGCTGTTGTTGATGTTTATTGCAATCCAACTTAACTCTGCAATAAAACCTTATTGATAACATAATTTCTTCCAAAATCGAAACAACTGAGTAATTTGAAATAATAAATGATTTCAAATCATTTTTTCTCTTAAATACAAATAAACATAAACAATTAGACATGGACAAGTTTAGTGGAGGGTTTGAACACCTACTAGTGGCAACTGTATATGAGGCTTTAAAATTTTAGATAAACCCCCCAAAAAATATTAATTTAGCATTCATAAATCATGAAAGATCACCACAAACACCCTTTCCCCGTGAATTCTGAATCTGTCACTATAATTAAATGGAAAAAGCGAGAATCGGAAGTCCGTTGATGAGTTTACCTCTTATATATAGACTATCATGTAAGAGCCTGTAGTGATCAAGCTCATCATTCTATTTGATAGGCTTTAGCACTTGGTTGCTTCCACTCATTTTATGTACTCTTCATAGACACCATTGGACCGAGTCAGGGACACTCTCGTCCCCCCTCCCCTGACCTTCAGTCCTTTCTGCACTTGCTGCCTAGCCCACCGGATGACCTAAAGATTGCGTGGTTACACCTTTCAACATCATATTTACCTATAAAGAATGGAGCTTCCTAAGAGGTACGAAGTTAAAAGTGGAAAGACCGTAATAAATAGAATGTGAGGGTTTCGCTTCAAGTTCTATTCTTTTGTTGTGTGCGAAAAGCACTCGGAAACAATACAGGTGGTCGGGGGAGTTATACAGGCCTCATTGGGCACGATTGACTAAGTTGGGTAGTTAGTCTGAGAGCCAAGCCAGCTTGGAATAAGCTCATAGAATGCCATTCCGAATTCCGGGATTCAAACCCGTTCCCAGGTAGCAGAGAGAGAGATCAGCATAAGACGTGCTGGGGAATATCTGCTAAGTAGAAACTGGTAACTCTAGCCCCTACTCTACTACCAATCTCAGGCTCAAAACTGGTCAATGCGCGAACACTAAAGAGAGAAGTCTCGTCCAGGACTAATTTCCACTACTCTTACCGGCCTAACGACTGTGTGTTTCTTCTCTTATGCTATTACTTTATATACTACTTTATTTTCACTTTATCCCACTATGTATCATTTAATAACACGAGAAAAATCATCTATTCTTGCTTCAATCTAATCAAATGGAAAATAAATATGCATATTTAGACTAAATTGAAACTTGCATATAATAATGTGTTTTTACATTTGATTTTCCAAAATAAATTTCCAATGCCAAAGCCACCCCGAGATTTCTACTCACCAAACATAAATATGTACATATAATTGCAGACCTATCCTTTTTTTTCTCCTACAATAAACATTAACTTAGCAAACAGCTAGTTTTAGCAGATACTCCTCCCCTTCTGCCGATATGCTAGAATCTGCAACGGCCAACACATAAATAAAGAAGAAAAAGAAAAGAAGTGAGATGTAAGTTAGAATTAGAGATGGCAATTAGGTACAAAACCCCGATAATATGACACGAATCTAACACAAATTTAGTAGGTTGATGTTTTATTACGCATGTAATTGAACCCAACACAAATTTAGTAGATTGATGTTTTATTATGTAATGGACCATTTTTAGGTTGACACATAAATTTTTGGATTGGGTTAGAGTTCTACTTACTCGAAAATGACACGAATATTTAAACATACTATTATCGTTTTTACTTGTCAACTTCACATGGGTGATAAAAATTATAAGCAACTTCAACTCACATCACTCGAACCAAACATAAGAAGGCAGGGTATGTTAAATAGATTTTTTTATCAAACTTTTGGATGGTCGGGATTAATTTGCAAATCCAAAAAGTACATGAATGTTTAGAATTACTATTAAATCTATCTATATTTTTAAACGTTAAAATTAACAAAGGTAGTAAAATTATGTAACCCGAAAAAATGACACGTACTTATCCGATTGAGTTAACCGATTATGAAAAAATTATTTTGAGTTAGGTTAGAATCGACTAATTTGACACCAACTGGATAATTGACACAACACGAACACAACCCGCTTACATAAATTGCCACCCTAAGTTGAATCATGAATACAAAAATTGATATGGAGTAGCAAGATCCAAGAATCAACTCACCAGTCTATCTCTGTTGGAAGTGCAATTGACCCCAATTCCTGACAAAGTTTCCTGTGCTTTTAAAATTTGCAGCTCATCCATTGAAACTGGAGGATGAAGAATAGATAGATCTCCATTAGGCTTGTGCTGCCCTTTAACTAGCAATATTTCAATTTCCTCAGGTTGCAAAGGAGTTTGGAGAGCAACATACTGCATTATATAACATACAAAAAATAAGCAAAAGAAAGAAAAAAGGATGGAGAGAGGTAACAATTATACATTATACAATGAGCCCATATATATATATATATATATATATTTCATTTCGGTGAAATTTTGAGCCTATGTTTCATGGAAACTGAAACGGATATGAAGAGTGCAGTAGAAACCAAAATCGAAAACGATATTTATAAAAAAATATAGGAAATGAAAACATGGAGAAAACATGTAAATAGTAAACTATATTATCTATAAATATTTTAAGCTATTAGAATGTATGTTTAATTTATATGTAAAATATATATTGAAAAAAGCTCATACAAGACGCATAATAGAGGGAGAAATGAACTTTTTTCCTTTTTAAAGCTTGTAGAAGATGATCTAGAAAACATTAAGGATTTATATATGATTAGTATTTTGATGCACTTCTGAAAAGTGAAAACACATAATATCGGAAACGAAATTTCCAATTTTTTTTAAATTACAGAGACATGATCCAAGAGGACGAGCCTTGGCACAACGGTAAACATTGTTGTCGTGTGACTGAGAGGTCACGGTTTCGAATCTTAGGAGCGGCCTCTTGTCAAAAAAAAATGGCAGGGGAAGGCTTGCTCCCATAATGCACCGGGCTGCCCCTTTTTACAGAGACATGATCCAAAACATTTAAAAGTTTCCGTGCAATGTAATTGAGCCAATAGGTATATTGCCAAGCACACAGCAATAATCAAATTCAAGGTTCTAGAATAATGCTTTCAAAGAACAAAAATAGGTGGTGAGAAGAAATCTTACATCACATAAGTGTCTGACGGACAAACTTGGGCGACAACAAAGGTAAGGCTGCCGCAAATTTGGTGCCCTTTGTTTCTCCAAGGAAATGAGCATTAGGTGAACATCTATCTGCAAACAAGATGCAAGTCTTAGTAGGACAGAATGCACATTGCACAATCAGAAAACAGAAATAAGCTTTTAACAAATAAGGTAGGGGTCACAGAGGACGCATCAGGCATTTCACCACTCATCAAACTGCGAACCTTAAATACTTGCAGTTTTTCCATTGAAGTCCTTAATAAGTAAGTTTCAATGATGCATCAGTTCAAAACCGAATACAGGAGTACCAAAATAAACGAAATAACATGTAAAACCCAAATATACTTCAGTTCCATTTTAGACCCTAACCAAATCTAGAAAAAAATAAAAACAACAGAGAAAACTCAAAATACTTTCAAAAAGTACCTATTTTGGATTATTGTCTCAGCAACAATAAAAATGTGAATTTCTAAAATCAAATATGTCTGTATATAATACATACATGTAAATGCATAATGAAATATGTCTGGAATTGGCGTCTTCGTGCAAGGTCCTCAAGGGATAAGGCTTCGGTATGTGGCATCGTTGGGTTTTACGGCTTCCCACAATGTGGCCAAGTATGAAGCTTTGTTGCAGGGACTGCGAATTCTGAATATCATCAAGCCTGATAAAACAGTTTTCAAAAGTGATTCACAATTGGTAGTTTTATAGTTGACTGAAAACTTTGAAACTCATACCGATTCAATGAAAAAATATTTGGCATTGGTGAAGGATTTGTTGCAGGAAAGCAAGGTTGAAGGCCGAAACTTAGAAGTCCAACGCATTCCAAGGGAAGAAAACGCAGAAGCAGATTATTTGGCTAAGTTGGCTTTGACTCCAGATGGATCAAAGAATTGTGTTTGCTGAATTGAGCGGATCCTTTCGCCAAGCATTGATCAAATAGAAGTAATGGTCATTGATGAGTCTTCTGAGTGGTTCTATCATATTCTCACTTATCTTGTCACAGGTGTCTTACCTGAAGATAAAGTTGAGAGTGTAAAGATCCAAAGAAAGTCTGGGAGATATTCGGTTGTTGAAGGCGTTTTATACCGAAGGTCAATTGATTGTCCATGGTTAAAATGCATAGGCTTCAATGAAGGAAAATTAATTCTGCAGGAAATCCATGAGGGAATTTGTGGTGCACATGAAGGTAGGGATGGTTTGGCAAGAAAAGCACATCTACAAGGTTTTTACTGGCCTCAAATGGCTTCGGATGCGGCGGAGTTGGTCAAAAAATGTGTACAATGTCAACAATTTGCACCAATTATCCAATCGTTAGCTTCGGCCTTGAGAGTAATCCAGCCAGCTTGACCCTTTGCAACATGGGCCATTGATATTGTTGGAGCCTTCCCAGTAGCTAAAGGCTAGAAGAAATTTTTGATAGTTGTTGTGGACCATTTCAATAAATGGGTGGAAGCTGAGGCAGTGACTTCCATTACTTCGGCTCAAATTATAACCTTTGTAGAAAAGATGATTTTTTGCAGGTTCGGAGTACCACACACCATTATAACAGACAATGGGAAGCAGTTTGATTGCAAGGCATTCCGAGATTTTTGCAATTCTTTACATATCAAGCTTCGGTTCACTTCGGTGGCGCATCCACAAAGCAATGGGATGACTGAGGTAATGAAACGAACCATTGTCCAAGGGTTAAAAAAAAAGATTGGGGAAGGCAAAAGGTTCGTGGGTGGATGAGTTACAACATATCTTATGGGCATATAGAACGACTCCACGAGCGGCAACGGGAGAAACACCTTTCTCTTTAACATATGGAACTGAAGCCTTTGTTCCGGTCGAAATTGGAAGTTTAAGCCCAAGGGCAACTTACCATTCAATAGAAGATAATGAAGAAAGAATGAGACAGAAGCTGGATTACTTAAAAGAACGAAGGGAGCAAGTCTATTAAAACATCAGCTTATAAGCAGAAAATTAAGGCAACCCATGATAAACGGGTTCGGCCTAGACAAAATGGATAAAATGGCGTTAGCAGTGGTCACCACCTCCATTTGCCTCATACCTTATTTCCAAGCTCATATAATCATTGTCCAAACCAACATACCGATGAGAAAGGTATTGCAAAAGCCTGAAACATCTGGAAGGTTGATGGAATGGGTCATTCGCCTTGGCGAGTTCGATGTCCGTTATGAAGGGAGATCCGCGCTTAAAAGCCAAGTTCTGGCGGATTTTGTGAATGAATTCATGGAAGAAGACATCAGTCCTCCAAAAGCCAAGTTGGAAGAATGGACAATGTACACTGACAGGGCATCATCAGCAGAAGGCGCCGGAATCGGTGTTGTGATCAAAGGCCCCCAGTATATTAAGATATACTATGCGGCCAAGCTAGAGTTCTCTGCAACAAACAACGCCGCAGAATATGAAGCTTTGATACTTGGGCTACGCCTACTAAAAGAAATTGTACCAGAGTGTGTTGTAATTTACAGCGACTCAAAGTTGATGGTCAATCAGATGATCAAAAAATTTAGTGTTAAAGATGAAACCCTGGTCAAATATGTGGAAGAGGCAAAAAGATTACTAACCTACCTGGAGGGTAAGGAAACGAAGTGGGAGATGATTCATGTGCTCCGAGGATCGAATACAGAAGCGGACCATCTGGCTAAGTTAGCTTCCAGCAAAGATCAATGGGCAAGTCTTGAATGCCCATTCGAAGTAAAAACCAGACCGGCATTCGCCCCAGAGTCCATAGCACTTTTGATGTCCGCCACTGGTGACCGGCGGTTACCAATTCAACAATATCTTACAAACGGATGCTTGCCTCAAGACAAGGAAGAAGCTAGGCGGATGATGAGAAGGCAGCATATTTCTGCATGGTAAATGATCGCTTGTACCGAAGATCTTTTAGTCAGCCTTGGCTAAAGTGTCACGACAGAAGAAGGACAAGAGATCATGAAAGAATCGCATGAAGGCACCTGTGGAGCCCATGAAACATCCACAATTATTTTCAAAAAATCCAGGTTATTCGGATTCTATTGGCCTACTGCGGAACTAGACGCCCAGAAACTTGTAAAATCCTGCCATAATTGTCAAGTTCATGCAAATGAGACTCATACAGCTAAAAATCTACAGAAACCCATCATTGAAAGTCGGTCATTCGCCACATGGGGTATCGACATTGTTGGTCCCTTTCCTTCCACAAGAAAGCAGAGAAAATATGTGGTGGTGGTTGTTGATCATTTTACGAAAAGGGTAGAGGCTGAGGCTATTTCGACAATTGGCGCAGAACGGATGGTAGAG
This sequence comes from Euphorbia lathyris, assembly GCF_963576675.1. Classification (NCBI taxonomy): domain Eukaryota; kingdom Viridiplantae; phylum Streptophyta; class Magnoliopsida; order Malpighiales; family Euphorbiaceae; genus Euphorbia; species Euphorbia lathyris. Next base: position 86,699,090 of record NC_088914.1, on the reverse strand, counting down.
TTCGTAAGAGACAATATCGTCGGGAGATTTGGAGTTCCCGACACGATCATCACAGACAATGGGACACAGTTTAATTGCGAGGAATTCAGATCCTTTTGCGAGAACCAAGGTATTCAAAACAGATTCGCCTCGGTCTACTATCCGCAATCAAATGGAATGACCGAAGTCACCAACATAACCATTGTGAAAGGCCTAAAGAAAAGGTTAGGTGAGCACGACAAGAAGTGGGCGGATCAGTTAATGAATGTCCTATGGGCGTACAGAACCACTCCCCGAACCGCCACGGGCGAAACGCCATTCGCCCTCACATATGGAGTAGAAGTTGTCATTCCTATAGAGATACAAGTCCCAAGTGACAGAGCCCTATTCTACTATGAAGATCAGAATGAGAAGAGATTGCGGAAGAGTCTTGATCATTTGGAGGAAAGAAGAGAAAAGGCGTATATCCGGATTGCAGCTTATAAACAAAGGATTGCGGCTTATCACGACAGGAACGCCAAGCTTGTAGACTTGAATCAAGGAGACTTGGTGCTAAGAAAAGCTGACAAAATTCAATCTACAGAGGGCAAAGGAAAGCTGGGAATCACGTGGACTGGACCATACAAGATAGCCGCCAAAATAGGACCCCCCACCTTCAAAATTCAAGATATGGAAGGAAACACTTTACCGCGGATATGGAATATCCAAAACCTCCGCAAATACTTTCCCAAAGAGTAGAATGTAATTAAAGGTCTCGAGCACTCTTTTTCCTTTAATAGGGTTTTTCCCATGAGGTTTTTCTTATTAAAGGTTTTAACGAGACTCACATAAAAGACCAATTTGTTGTAATAAGGCAAGTCGCCATTTAATAAAAGTTATGTTTGTTTGGAGCTTCTCTTTTAAGTATTTTTTTGCAGAAATATAAATATTCCAGATTCAAAGATGGGAGGCAACAAAACATTCCCACTATAGAAAACACCACTACGGCGTATCTACTTTCTCCTCAAAAATAGGGGAACAAAAAGCCCCATTGGCGGACCAATCTACCTCAAATATAGAAAAAAGGTTGACCACCACCAAGGGCGGGTTAAAATTATCTCAAACATGAGAAAATTACACCCTAAACTCTCTACTCAAAGATAGGAAAATGAAAAGACCCACCGACGGATCAATTTACCTCAAAAATAGGAAAAAGATTGATTTCCACCAAGGGCAGTTTAATTTCCTTAGGGAAATAAAACTCAGAACCTTTGAAAGGTTCACACATTAGGGTACGGCTGACGACCTACCCTAAACAATCAAACAAATCCTAAGAAAACCAGATTCTAGAAAATTACTTGCTAAAAGATATAATGCATTAGTAAAAATAGTTCTGGAAAAGAAAAGGGTTCATTCAAACAATCACAAAAATTGTACTTAATTACATCAAAATAGACCAAGTCTATACTACGGCATCCTCCCCTGCAACTTTCTCAGAAGATGCATCCTTTGGAGGAGCCTCATTCTCCTTGTCAACAGCTTCCACCTGAGGAACTCCACTATCAATCTCCACAAGATCAGCCTTACCACCGGGCTCCTTGGATGCTTCGCTAAGGTCATCCGCCTCTACATCAAGGTTGACAAAAGGCTTCACGTCTTCTCCATCAAATTTCTTCAGCTCAGTTCGGATCTGACCGTGAATGAAGTCACGAGCATTCGCCATTTTGTCATACCTTATAACCTCCTCGGTGGAAGGAACGATCAACTCTGGATCCTCAAAACCTATCTCCGGATAGGTGAGCTTAACGTAAGCCATGATTCGTTCGCCATAATAGAAGACACGGTTACCACATAGGACTTCCATGTTCTGCAAGGCGGCTTTATGATCTTTGGCATCTTCGGCTAATTTATCCTGTAGCTCGCGGATCTTAGCATCTTTGCTCTTATTAAGAGCAACAGCCGCAGCAACATTGGAACTGGCAATAGACACTTCAGCCTCCAGATTTTTTTATGGTGGCCTTATCGGCAACACCCTGGAGGAGATCCGCCTCCATTGCACACATATGGGCATACGCCTGCCAGAAAGAGAGAAGTAATTTCAAAGCAAGATCCACAAAGTTAGGATCACTCTTTCATCCAAAAATGGGAAAAAATAAGAAACTTACTGCAAGTAGATCCCTCTTTCCCATCTTTACATGGGCAGGCCCAGAATACTTGGCGCGGTTCTCTAGGACCTTCCCCAGATGTCCAATGGCCTCATCCAGGTCGTCCATCACAGCCTCATTCTCGATAGCTCCTCTTTCTCCATGCTTGGCGAACCAATACTTCCCCAAATCCGGCTTCACCAACTAAACAGAAAGAAGCGGAAGTTAGAACCCACAATAAAGTAAGAATCTTACCTGTTCCTGAGTAGGAGGGAACCAATCTACTTTAGGCTTCCCCGCCTTCGCAGCGGCAGCCATTTGCTTCGCTCCACCAGCAGGAGCCGCCCTCGCCTTCTTGTCCATAGGAAGATTGGCACCTTCCAAAGGGCGTTTCCCATCCTTCTTACTGGGATTCGCCACTAGCTCGTTCTTCTTTTTTTGCCTCCAGCTCATTCATCCTCTTTCACCTCTCTGCAACGGCACTATTGGCGTCAGACAACTCCCTGACAAGGGGACAAGAAGAAAGTCAAAATTCGAGAAAAATAAAAGTACCTTAATCAAGTTGGGAAGTCAGATAATGGATCAGAGTGCCCACTCGGCGGACCAAAGGAACCCCACTCATCATAAATTCAAGGGCCTCAGCATAAGTCCAAGTGTCTGTCTTGACACTCCTCATAAGGTTCGCCACATTCTTCTCGATCGGGTTCAACTGAATTGATTCGATAGCCATATGCTGGGATTTATGATTCCAATACGCCGGGAACCCAAGAGATTCGCCCTCTTTCAATTTAACGAAAAAGAACTTTTCGTCCCAATTATGGACGTTGGTCATCTTATCACTAAAAGGGGAATAACCCCTAAACTTGGCAAAGGTTATGAAAGACTCACTCTTTCATTTGGAGGGCTTATGAAGTGATCTAAAGACTCGAGGGGAGAAGGTTACCCCCAGATTGGATGCCAAATAAGCATCCAAAGCCATATCCAACCAACCGCTTGGATGTAATTGGCTGACAGTGATCCCAAAGTAGTCAAGAACGTCTCCCATCTCTTGCGGGAGAGGAAGACGAAAACCCCTCTCCACGTGACTTTTATAAACCGAAAGGAATCCCTTAGGGGGATAGGCAGGGCGGTGATGGACATCCGCCAACATCAGATCAAAGCTTTTCATCCAAGGATAGTGATCCGCCAAATAGGCAAGATCCTCAAGATTCATGCGGGACGAAGTGTCTCCACACGAGGACCCTTTTTTCTATGGGGAGTCGAAGGAGAAGCCTCCATCCCCGAAACAACTCTAGAGTTTGCCGCTGTTACAACAGGGGCAGCAGTAGCGAAAGAATTCTAGGTTTCTATAAACCCAGATTGATAATCCTCACGCTTTTTCGAGCACTACGCAAGCTAGAGAAATCGCAGCTTGGAGTGCTCTCAGAAGACTCTGTGCTAAATGAGCACTAACTAGAACAGGACGAGCCAAAAAGCTCAGAGATGGAACTCATAAAAACAAAGAACTGATAAAAAGAAGGGAGACAAAACCAACTTACATGAAATCCCGAGACGAAAGAGGAACTCTAACGAACAGATTCTAGGCACGAAAACGACTTCGGAGGAAACTCAGGCGAAAATCAGAAGTTGAAACAATGAAGAAGTGAAATTGGAAGAAAGAGAAAGAAAAAGTTTAAAAGGGGCAAGATATCACTCACCTCGACGCGCACCCCCCAGACACCTGGCAACCGAAGTATGGCCTGGGACAGAGCAGCTATCAATAGGCCGCCTATTGACAGCACGTTCAGAAGATCAAAAGCCCTAAAGGACTTTAATGGCATTTTAAGGCGGGCTTCTGATAACATCCAGATATTATCTACGGGATCAAAAGAGCAATTAACCAAACGACCGCAGATAAGGAGGACCGCCAAAGCAATGGTGTATGAAGCAAGACTTAGAGGTGGCGGATCTACAGATTCCTCAACACGCCTCAAATGGTCAAACACCTTGGGAGATCCGCCGTCAAACCACGATACGCCCACAAAACGGCAAAGCCGATTCCCAATGAGGAAACTGATGTTAATAAAGGCAAATAATAACTCATTAATGAGCTAACGGTCATACTTGAATAAGATTAGTAACCGCCATTAATAAGGCATTAATGGAGACTTTCTAGTTGCCAAGAGTTATAACTACATGAGTATAAATAGCTTGAACCCAAGCTATTGAGGTACACACTTTCCTAAAACCCTACTTCGTGCTTATAGTTTATTCTCAGATAAATTACTAACTTTGGCATCGGAGTGTCCCCCGCCGATCCCAACGGCGCCTCACAGGGAAGTGCTCCAATCGAAGATTTCATCACCAGTCATCAAACCCAAAGATGCTTACCGCAACTTTTCGTTTAAGAACTTCCTGGCAGGCAAAAAGAACACTAAGTTGTTCAAAATATTCTGCATCTTTTGGCATCACAGAGAGACTGGAAATATCTTCTACAATCCCAGGAATTTCAAGGAAGCCATCTTCTTCAAATAGCTTGTGCCAAAGCCACAAAATTCAAAAAGTTAATAAAAACGGTGATTTTCATCAAGCAAGTCAGAAAAGTACAAAGCAATAAAGGGTGATTTTCTTACCTCACGGCGATCGTATTGATGAAAACGATACAGGTCATCCAGGCTAACAGCCTCTGTTACTTGATTTACTGTCTGATAATTTACTCCTTTCCAATTCCCCTCACCAGTTTTCTTTCTTTTAGCTTTCGGCTCTTCGGATGAAATGGTAATTCCTCTCTTTGAACGCTTTGTAGAAAAAGCGCAGTCAAGAGGGAGGGAAACTACCATTTTATTCAAGTTTGAACTTTGCTCCATTTCCCTCTCTGTAAATCGTTCAAGACGAAGCAATCTTTCAGTATCAGAATCTGTGTCCGAAACTGAAAGATTGTCTCCTTCAACAGTTATTTTGGGTGCCTTGGAAAAAGAAGCTACATCTTTCTTTGAGGGTGCCAATGAGGGTTTTGGTTGTTGAGGATTCTCTTCGGAGGATAGAAAATCTGAAGAGAGGCTCACTTCGGTATGAGGAATCGAAGAACTCACCTCAACTTTCGGGATTACTGGTGTATCTCCAAAAGGTCCAAGTGAAGGAGGAGTGTTCACCTGGATTCTATTTCCAGAAGGCCGAGTTGTAAAATCTTCCAAAGGAATGACACATTCGAGAGTAATGGACTTTGGAGCTGATGAAGCAAGTTGGTTTGTTGTTGGCTTGGAAATTGCAACAGGAATCGGTTCAGCAATGAGGTTTGGTTTTGATTTCGCAGCGGCTGAAGAAGTAGCATTCGGTTTTTGTTTTGTGGGAACCGAAGGGGATTGCTTCGGCTATCTTGTAATGAGAATTCATGCCTATTATTTATGTAATCCCCATTATATAAATTTGTGAAGAAAAATTGATTGATGTAGTTGTGATTCCATTACGATAAAAACAATAGGCTAATCCAAACATGGTAATGAACATCCATTATAATGGGCATTCCATTACAACATTAATTGCAGCGTACCAAACCGCACCTTATAGTATACCTAAGTCTTAACCAGTTAATACCAAAATTCCCACCTACCTAAATGGAAATTTCTAGATTGGTCCTGGACCAAACTGTTTCGGGAGGGACCACTGTAGAAAGTCTCCACCTAAATACTAACTTTCCTCACAAAGTTCTAGTACACACCCGAGCACATGTTTCCTTGAGCATAATTTTTATATTATAGCATTTTTATGTCTAAGAGAGCATATGCTCCGAGCGTATGCTAGAATTTCATCATTTCAATTGGCAAGCACAAGAAAAACCATTGGATCATGTTTTTTTTCAAAATCATATTTCCCGCTGCCAGAAAATTCCAGCTATGGTGTCCTTTATTAAGTTAAACCTTTTCCATCAAATATCAGTCGGTTCAGACACTTTTTGAGATAAAAAGACCCGCACTTTAGCTTTATTGAGTTCATACCTTAAAACCAACCTTTCTAAGTTTCATTTCATTTATGATAGAGCAATAGATAGATAACTTTATCCTATATCATTTAACGCACAAGAAATATCCAGGAATAACACTAATGGATAAACAAACAACAGCCAGAAGAAGAACATCAATTACCTCATCATTTTTCTCGTCTAAGCTCCTGAGATACTCCACCAACTTGGATAAGCGAGTACTTCGAGAATTCTTATTGTTGCAAGCACTAGAATTGCCGTGCCGTGTATGACTTCGAGCGCCACCCCTCCCCCAAGCAAGCATTTCCGTATTCCAAACAAGTCCAGGTGATATTCCTCTATTCTCTCTGCTTGCTTCTAAATCATTTTCAATAGATCCACCGTCCAGATTTGAAGTTGAAGAAGAGGGCTGAGAGAGGCGAATTCCTGTGCGTCTCTTGCGCCTGCGGTGCCTGACTTCTGTTGAGCGCTCATCAGTAGAAGATGAATCCTTACCTCCATTATCATCATTTTCTTCCCCAATGTCTTCGGATCCTTGAAAGTCAGTGGTTCTGCTGTTTCGTCTCTTCCTTGACGGAATTGTTCGATGATAGCGCTGTGACCTTGTCATAAATGGACCAGCTGTTTCTTTACCCATTGTGCGTCTCTTAACGAGTGCTTCAGTTTGTCGTTGAAAAATTTGTGCAATTGAAGCTTGAATCTATTTAACAGATTATTCAAACACCACATCATAATCACAAGAAAGAGTATATCTGAATTCATATAAGGCTCATGTAGGACAAAATAGCGTCCACTGCTGCTGAAGTCATCTTTTCAAAATTACAGAGAACTCAAGGATGACAATCAAAGAGTTAGCATACAAATGCAAAAGGTCCATGCAATGGCACCAAGCAAAATTCAGATGTCATATTCCTTTATTCAAACATGCTAGCTATAACCTCAAATGAAACACAAAACTCAAACCCTGACTACTTTTCCTGAACTTACTTTTTCTCACTTTTCTTCGTGTAATTATTTATTTTCCTAGTAACAGAGGTTAAATGCATGAATACTAGCAAGCCAGTAAAACATAAATGCACACACCTGTTTGTTCCTAGTCCTTTCCTCTTCATGAAAAGCCAATTCCTACAGACAAATGCTAGCTCAGTAACAGTTATATATTCTGAAACATACTAGAAGAAATAGATAAAATAAATAACTTGTACCTCCTCCTCATACTTGTCTATGTCAGGATATATAGCAGCAATTAAGGCATCATAATTTGGATCATCTCTCAAAGAGCGCCGACTTGCACAATGTGTTCGGCAAGCAGGACACTCATTATTCCTGCAATATATTACTACTTCAAGTAATAAAATTTTATTGTTACAGTCCTTTGAATTACCCCAGGATTTACCCTAACCACGGCATCGCAATTAAATAAGGATGCTAAGCACTACAACAAGGAACATCATGAGATGAGTGAGAATACTTATCACATACCCAAGTCGCATTGATTTGTCAATGCATTCCCTGCAAAAGCGGTGCAGACATTCCATCACAGTTCGTGTTTTCTTTATGATACCTGAACAGGATCGAAGCATGGTAAAGATTCTACTAAACTTAACCAGGCAATAACATAAGTTGCTCCTACAAACTGTTGTTTCCTTCTTAATCAAAATCCAGAACAAGATAGTGGACTAAATAAAATACAGAAGCGTTACAACTCAGGTGTTTCCTTAAATAAGGCACAGATAATAGAAAAGCACACTCTACTGTTCATGTTCATGATTAACATCCACTGTTAGTTGCTCAATCACAAAGAACAGAACCACCAAACTATACAAGCTTACAACTTCTCTTGAAAGAATCAGTTAAAGCATTGACTTTCAGATCATAGGTCTCAGGCCTGACTAATAGAGGAAAGTCATTCAGGATGTTTATTCTTTTTACCTACTTTTGAAGTTTTTTTTTTCTCTTTTTTCTTATTATTATTTTGGTGTAACTTCAAAACTTGTTATTCTATAACTCGAAGCAATCTCCAAAGGCCTTGATAACCTAATAATATGTAGTTCATGCAGATAGTAACTCACCAAGATTTTTCCCTAGTGAAAAGCTATAAATGTAACCAGTGTTAATTACTAAATAAAACATCCACGAGTCCAATCCAGAGAAGGAGAATCTATTGAACGTCTCGTGATACCCTCATCATAGTCTCTTCAATTTTGCCATGCAAGAGAAAGACAGTATTGTTTCAAAGCAAATTCCTTCATCTAATGACTATGGCCGCAAGCTCTCAAAGTATATACAATTAGGATCATTTCATTCATGAACTTGAAAACAAAAATGGACAACCAAGTACTTCCCCCTTTGCACTAACTCACTTAGGGGTGACGCGTAGTGCATCGGGCTGCTCTTTATGCAATATTGGCAACGATTTAGCTGACTGATATTGAGCAAAATATTCAATTGCTCACTCAAACGAAAATATCATTGAAAATTGGTTATTCTCTAATTAATTTAGCTATTAAACAGAATCATATACAGTTCCTATCAATTCATAAACTCAATCTCGTTGCAACTGTCCACAAGTTCAGAGATCACGCCAACAATTCAGTCCCCCTAAAGAGTTCCAAAGCCTCTTTCACATTCCCCCAACAAGTATTGGACCAAGGCCACCACTTACAATTCAAAGACGTCATTGTCGGAAAAATGTAGGTTCTCATCACAATTGACTCTTATTTCTAAGAAATTATTTTCCAAGCCCAATGACTAAAAGTAAAATAAAGCTGCACTTCAAGCTTCAAATTAAATAGAAACTTTCAACATATGGCTGACTCAATTTTTAAAAGTTGGTATGTTCCCTGATCAAGGAACAGCAACGTGAAAATCTGAGCACTTCATGTAAAGCTTAACACGTCACATCAACAAACCAAACATCTAAAGAACTCATATACCTGATAAACCGATACGACTTGACACATCAGATCTAGCAAACAAAAGCATCATCACATGGTTGAAAAAATAGGAGAAGAAATTTCATCTAAGAAGTACCTAGACATATTGGGCATTGTACATCCTTACGAATTTCTGGTAGTTCCACTAAGATAAACCTGCAAATGAAACCAATGATAAATTTAATTAAGTGAGTTAATAGATAAGCTAATCATTAGAATAAAACATGCACAATCCACCCCATCAAACACTTCTTAAGTTGCATGATTGCATGACAATTAAATTTGGACTGTTACATATCCAGAAGTGCAACAAACTTTGTTTGTACTCTGCACATATTATATATCTTTGATTATTTGGGTATGTGTAACTGTGACAGAAATTGTAGCTGTGGTTTCCCTATATGGTTGTTAGCTCAAATGACTGTCAGTTCTTCATTTGTTCTTCATAAGCCAATGAAGAGTTCTAACAATCTTGATCACACAACTTCTCTCACATTCAGCTCTCTATGGAACATAAACTAAGCATGTTATAACAGTTTCAGTACTCGTGAGGAAAGTTACTGAGCAACTGAAATTGAAACCACCAATAGAAAGCCAGTAATTAGTTTATACACGAGTTCTTGCTTCTAGAGAAAAATGACTGAGCCTCCTTTTTACAGATTGTAGATTATATGGTATAAAAATGAAAAATTAACTAAATTGATTCTTAATATGATCTCAAAGTGCAAACTACATCTTGGCACAGACAAGATCTAACAGAAAATAGCACTGCTATTTCTCCAGTTATTAAGAAGATCACAAAAAGGAGGAACTGAAATTGAAACCACCAATAGAAAGCCAGTAATTAGGTTTCTTGCTTCTAGAGAAAAATGACTGAGCCTCCTTTTTACAGATTGTAGATTATATGGTATAAAAATGAAAAATTACTAAATTGCTTCTTAATATGATCTCAAAGTGAAAACTACATCTTGGAACAGACAAGATCCAACAGAAAATAGCAATGCTATTTCTCCAGTTATTAAGAAGATTGCAAAAAAAGAGGAATGAAAGCTCTGTCACAGATATTTCAACCAGTCATAGAAATGCCTTTATATTCTATTTTCAGAATTACTGAATAGAGTTTTGCATTCCCACTATTTAAAAGAGAGGGTAGGTCAATAATGAGTCACAACCCAGAGATGAAATAGTAGATGGTCAAATACCAACAAATCCAAGCTTTTATCTCGCATTGCTAGTATGGCTAGCTATGTAAATAACCAATGAAAACATGATATTAACTATGAACTACAAATGTGGCCAAAAAGCTGCTGGAATGTGGCATAGTTGCATGTTCGTAATTCAAAAATCAGGCCATGAAGTCCTTATTATTATTATAGTGCAGCAGGTCACAGTCTCTACAATAATTGGCTAAAAGTTCACAACTTTAAGGTGATTACCCTATTAGTAAATGCTTACACGTGGCTTAATTTCATTACTTCGAAATGAGATGCAACAGGAACCCATGGCATTCCAACTGTCAGTTCAGATAGCTAAGCCTAGGGAAAATGATAAGAAAAATCAATTTGCATAGATAGGCCAGCAAAATAACAATCATTTTTTTTTTTCATATTCTGTGATCTTCTCTCAGTGGTTCTTACACAACAGGCAACAGCACATCATAGCATACATCCCGCTGTCACAGATTAAGTCTCATGCAACTAAAAGCCTAAAATGCTGATACTTGCAACATAGAAAGAAATAGTGTAGTCAAAGGCACAATTTTCTAAAAATCCATGTTCTAGGCAAGTTAGAAGAACAGTATTATAGCTAAATCTCATTGCAGTCTGAATGAGCAGCAATGCCAACTTAGATACCGAAAACTAGCAAGAACTTCTACACACCAAATATGCTACGAAACAACTGTTATTCAATTATTGTAAACTCCTCTCACAAGACAATATTTAGCTTCGCCAGAGATGTAAAACTACACCATGCAGCAACCTAATCGGGCAGAACCCAAACGTTAAAGACACTGTCACAATAATCCAAGTGCTACTGAAAATGTCTTCTAATAGCTACAACCCCTATTTCCTTTCTAATTCCCAGGAACGAGTTAAACCAAGTCAACATCAAACCCACAAAACCAACTTCCAATCAGATACATTATACATGTATTTACGTGTAACAGAGGATAGTACATAAAAACAAGTAGCTCAAGTAAATTACAAAGAATAAAACTGGAAGTTACAAGAAATGTGAATAAAGAGCGAGTAAGAGAAAGTGAGAAATGAAGAGTACTCTGGTTTTTCATCTTCAGAGCTGGAACATTCGCTTTCCTCAGAATCTGAGAAGATAAGAACACGAAACAGCAATTGCTTCAATTAATCACGAACATCGAAATCAATTGCATCACTAACCCGACGTTGTACACGTATAAACAGTACTATACACGTATACGAGTAAGTAAGTAGATATAATATGAGGAGGAACTGACCTTCTTCTTCTATTTGTTTCTCATCATCTTCTTCGTCCTGCTCATCTTCTTCTTCCTCATCATCATCATCTTCGTCAGGTTTCCGCGGCGCGTCGTCTTCTTCGTCTTGTTCCTCCTCCTCCTCCAGCTCTTCTTCTTCTAACGGTTGGTGAAGTTCAGAGTCATCTAAAGGAGATGCATCGAGGCGAGAATGTTTCTGATGGTACTGATGGCCGTTTTGAAGAGGAGGAGACGGTGTTTCTTCCTCATCGTTGTTGGAATTCTCCGGTAAAGACCGCTTCTGTGCCGGCATTGATAATAGGCTCTGAGATACTGTAGAAACAGAGTAAGGAAAGGGAAATGAGATGAGTTCCTCTCTCCGGTGAGCTCCTGTTTGGATGCAAAGGAGAGAGTGAGAGAGAAGAGAGGCAGAAGCGAGAAGAGAGAGAGAGAGAGACGAAGAAGAATAAGAAGAAGAAGAAGGAGCAGAGACGAATAGATGGGAGAGATTTGTTTTTTATTTTTATTTATTATTATTATATTATTTAATAATTTAATTTAATTTAATTTAATTGTTATTTCAGGGAAAGAAAAGAAAGTGAAAAATGTACTAAGGAGAGATCAGAATCGGATGTTACGCAACCAAAAGCAGCACATGGTGGCTTTGTAGGCGGCCTTCTGTCTTTTTATTATTATTATTTTTTTTTTTTTTCATGTATTAGAAATTTTAGTCAAAAATAGCAGAAAATATTTCACAAGAAAAAGAATCTTTTCAAAAAAAAAAAAAGAAGGAACATAAATTACAAATGTAACGTAGCAAAATCTTTAAATAATAAATGTTAGGCGTGTTTATCTTTCTAAACTTTTAAAATGTTTTAATAGTTTTTTTTTTTTGAAAAAATGAATGAATTAATATAAATCGAAAAGAATAACATCGGTAATTATTGGCGGTGGACATGCCCACTCGCCAAAATCAAAGCTAGAACTAACGGCCTTCACTAAGGAATGGGCTGCTAGGTTCGCTGATCTTCTAACAAAGGAGATCGAAACTAAGTTCAAATCTCGTAATAGTAAACGACAATCCTTTACAACATCAGAGAGATATGAGAGATTATAGTTTTGATGTTAAATGGCTTTCACAACTTCGTAACAGTCTGATTGAACTTCGACATTAAACAAATTCAGAGACTTGATCCAGCTCAATACCTCCTTCACGGCTACAGCTTCGGCGATCGTCGGGTTGATGAAGTCCACAAAGCCCACTTTTCTTGCAAATAGACAGTTGCCAGTATAGTCACGATCAGCATTCCCGCAGAGCTGAATTTCCTCTCTTTATTCATGCCCGCGTCTACATTGCAGACGAGACTGCCTTGTTGCGGTTTTTCCCATTTATCTTTCTCTGCAGTCGGTGGTGGCCGTTGCTGCACTTCTGTTCTTACCCTCGCCTTCCAACTCTGCACTTCAATTAGCACTGCTGTTAAGACTGAATCCGCAATGCTAAACTTCTTCTCCCATACCGTACGGTTGCGGTTCTTCCACAAATTCCATAGAATAACAGCTATAGTTTCTAATGCAGGGGAATTTACCTCCAGCTGCAGTGTAAACCAATTGAAGAAATCATTTACTCTTTCCATTCTATTGTCTGAAAAGTACTTCTCCCAAACCTGCTTAGCGAACAGACAAGACAAGAATACATGGCTTTCATCTTCTCCCGTCTCCCCACAGTGTGGACACCTATTAACCAACGAGCTGTGTCTTCGACTGAGGTTGGATAGAGTCGGTAAGCAATGAGCCCGAACGCGCCAAAGGAAGTTCTTTACCTTAGGGGCTGTATTTAATTTCCACAATCTTTTCCAATTAACCTCATCCGTCGTCACAGACTCTTCTCCAAAAACACTAACAGCCAGCAAATAACCACTTTTCACTGAGTATATTCCATTCAGATTATGATGCCATAACCACGAATCTTGGATACCCGGTCTACCTCGCGGAATAGATAGGATTAACTTACTGTCCCTTGTGTTGAACACTTCTTGAACCTGCTGTCGGATCCAACCTCTTGTATCGTCTAATAATTCCCCCACGAGATCGACTGCTGTTTCGCTAGGCCGATCGCTGCTGATATATGGATTTTCCGCGTCCGGCAGCCAAGGTTCGCTCCATACATTTGTTGACAGCCCATCTCCAATTTTCCGTCGGAGTCCCAATTGCAATACTTCTCGACCTGCAATTATACTTCTCCAAGTATAGGACGGGTTGTGACCTAAGGGGGCATGGAGGAAGTCGGAGTTAGGGTAGTAGCGAGCCTTTATAATTCTTCCCACTAGCAAATCCGGGTTCTGCATTATTCTCCACCCTTGTTTTGCTAGGAGTGCTGTATTGAATTGATGTATATCCCGGAACCCCATTCCACCTTTGGCCTTTGGAATACTCATCTTCTCCCCTTTTTTCCAGTGAATCCCCGACCCATTTGGTCCTGCAGACCTCCACCAAAACTGATTGAGCATTTTATTGATTTCCTCACAGAACTCCTTGGGTAGAAAAAATAAACTCATCAGATAAGTTGGTATGGCTTGCAAAACAGATTTTATCAACACCTCTTTCCCGGCCCTAGACAAGAACTTCTCTTTCCAGTTGTTGATTCTATCCCAAATTCTGTCTTTCAAGGGTCTGAAGACATTCATCTTGCTTCTTCCAATATCAATTGGCGCTCCCAAATACGAATCAAATGTCTCGACCTCAGCTACCCGGAGGATATCAATTACTTCTGCTCTTGATGTCGCGGTGGTATTAGCGCTGAAGAAAATGGAAGATTTTTCAAAATTGATACATTGCCCCGATGCTTTTGCATAGTCCGTTAGGCATTGTTGGATACTTTGAGTTTCCTCTTTGTTTGCTCTGAAGAATAATAGGCTGTCATCGGTAAAGAATAAATGTGATATTCGCGGGGCCTGTCTGGCAATTTGGACCCCATGGATTCTGCCTTCCCTTTCTTTTGCCGTTAGACTTTCTGTCAAACCTTCTGCACAAATAAGGAAGAGAAGAGGTGATAGGGGATCCCCCTGTCGGAGGCCCCTCTGCGGAATTATGGGTCCCATCTCTCTACCATCCTGATAGATTTTATATGAAACTGTCGTTACACACATCATAATCCATCTTATCCAGTTGGTTGGGAATTCTAATTTCTGTAACATGTGTTCTATGAAACCCCATTCAACCCGGTTGTATGCTTTACTCATATCGAGTTTAAGCGCCGCTGATCCTTTCTGACCATGCCTTGATCCTTTTAACTTATGAATGATTTCATAAGCTACGAGAATGTTGTCTGATATGAGTCTGTCTGATAGAAATGCACTCTGGTTGACTGAATTTACCTCTTTAAGCACCTGTTTGATCCGATTGGCCAACATCTTTGTTAGGATTTTAAGAAGTACATTACAGAGCGCTATCGGCCTTAGGTCTGACACCAGCTTTACATTCTGTTTCTTCGGGATAAGAATAATTAGAGTGTCATTCAGATGTTGAGGGAGCCTGCACTGACTGAGATATGTTAAGCATGCTGTGCTAATTTCGGGCCCCACCGTCCCCCAAAACTTCTGATAAAATGCAGGATTGAACCCGTCAGGACCCGAGCTCTTATCCGGATGCATTTCAAAACAGGCTCTCTTCACATCGCTGATTGTAAAAGGTTCTGCAAGAATTGCTTTGTGTTGGTCTGATAACTTGGCACGAACACATTCAAGAATCGGTGCATCCTCAGTGCCAGAACTAGAGAAAATATTGCTAAAATAGTCTGTCAGAAGCTCCTCTAACCCTGAACCCCAAGTACACTGTTGAAACACCTTTCTACATGATTTTGATTTGACAAAATTATTTAACAATAATTAAATCTCCATGATAAAAATATTCCAACACATTAAATTTAAATGCTTTAATTTATTCATACTAATGTGTTTGTTCAATGTTGAGTTATTTAATTCATAAGACATTAAGTTGAATGAGCCAAAGGCCCACAAGAGAAAGTCAAGCCCAAGTCAACGAATCAAAGCCTCACGGCCCAAGCAGATCAAAACGCAGTTCATACTGAGTAAAACGCAAGCTCATCAGAGAAGAATCGAGAAGCCTTCGACCAAAAGCTTCAAGACGAAGCTACTGAGTTGAGCGACAAGAAAGTCAGGTCAGCGGCTGACCTGAATAAACTTGAAGACAAAGTATTTCCACTTAGGGTAAAGTTCAGAAGACGCAGAAAGCTGTCTGGAAGACTTTACCATAAATGTGGAGACATTCTGTCTTGTCTGACGGAAAGCTGTTGAGCACTGCCGAAGATAGGAGATACAAGAATTTGATTGGTCGAGGACGCTGAGCACATACTGAGTGAAAGCGACAGGAAGCCGTTTTCCCTCCAACGGTTATTTCGAAATTCGAAATTACCGGTACATCAAGTGTCACTATAAATGGGCCACTCAAACGCTTCATTCGATGCAGATCTTCAATCAAGTCGAAACACTGACCAAATTGTTATTCGAAGTTCTATGAGAAAAGCAAAGCAAATCTTATACCAATTCCAATTCTGTGTAAAAGTCTAGAGTGATCTAAATCATCTAAAGTGTCTTAGCAATTGTTGTTTAGGACAAACAAACACTTATCATTTCTAGAAGTATAGAAAGGAGAAGCTGAGTACTCGATCATAGTACTCAGCGGTAGAAATAGGAGTGAGTAGAGGAATAGAGGAAGGTACTCTTGTATACTCAGCTTTCTATTGTAAAAGGTTTGTGCTCTACCTTTAAAGAGCTCAGTAGAGGATTCTGAAAAGCTCGGAAGGAATTTCGGGGACTGGACGTAGGCGAAGAGGCCGAACCAGGATACGTCTGCTGAGTAACATCTTTCTAACCCTTATCTCCCTAAATTATTGCTTGCTATAACATTGCCTAGTTAAACGCTAAAAAGAACATAAGCTGAGTTGAGTGAACTAAGAAGCTGAGTTTAGGAATAGACTCAAGTATTATCTCCTGACTCAAGGATAGATTCGGACTTAGTCACCTATTGACTAAGCTTGTATCTAAGGGCTTGTTTGGATTGAGGTGATTGGAAGTAAGGTAGGGTAAGTGTTTATGAGTAACCTTGTTTGTTTTGAGGTGAAATTAAGAGGTAGAGTAAGTGAGGGTAGGTGAGGGTATTTTTAAGCAATTTTACATGCACCCCAAATCGGTGGGGAATGAAGGTAATTGATTTTTTTTTCCAAAATTGTCCTTATTCTTTTGTTTATTTCCTGTTTCTTCTCCTTACTTCTTTATTTTTTTTATTTCTTGTTACGTCTTTGTTTTCTATCCATTTTAATTTGATTTTTTTTAAATATTGGTATGGTTTGATATATTGGTTTGGCTGAATTCTTTTAATTTGAACTTTTTTTTTTCAAGCTTTCTGATTTTCTTTTTATATTTAGCTTTTCATATTTAACTAAAATTATTATATAATAATTTAATAATTAAAAGTAAGGGTATAAGAGTAATTTTGTAATAATCTTACCTTACTTTACAATCAAACCAAACACAATTACATTATTAAACCATCACTTACTTTACCTTCTAGCCAAACACAACAAGTTATCATATACACCCCACTTACTTTACCTTACTTTACCTTACTTTAATTACACTCAATCCAAACAAGGCCTAAAGCTTACTTAGTCTCACCGTGCTAAAAGACTTCAAGAAAGTCTAAAGTTAAGAAAATTAACAGTCAGCCATACGTGAAAAATTTAAATAGTTCCTAACCCACCCTTGGAACTAATATTGTCACGTTACACGGGACCAACATACACCTCCCCCCTGCCTCATTCTGTAGCTCACTGAATCCATTATTGCATTTCCTCTTTGTTGCATACGCATGGAAATATTTTGTATTGGAGTCGCCATCCTGGAGCCAAAACAACTTCGCTCTCTATTTCCAAAAATCCTCTTGCTGTCTCAGGGCTTTAGAGTAGGCTTGAGAAGCTGAGCTAAATTGTTCATCCCCGAATTTATCCCTTCTACCCTTGTATCGCTGCAGCAGTACTCAAAGATTGTTTAACGTTTTCTTAAAATCGTTATCCAGGTTCGAACTCCATCGTTGTAACGCTGTCCGACAGCTTGTTAGTTTAGCGCTAATTGTGCTATCAGCTTTCGCGTTCCATGCTGCAGCCACAACCGACTCACACTGCTCCTCCTAGAACCATGCATTTTCAAAGCGGAATCGCTTTCCTGAGAACTTGTGGACCCATACCTGCATTTCTAACAGCAGTGCTGTGTGATTAGAAGCGACCGTAATCAGATTTTTGAGTTTTGTTCCCATAAACAATTCGTTCCATTTTTTATTTACAAAAGCTTTGTCGAGCTTCTCCTCAACCCAACTATCTGTCCCGCCCCTCGCCTCCCAAGTGAACTGATAGGGGTAGGATGAGATATATTGGCTAAATGACATTTAGTTAATAAGCATAAATGGCAAGACATTAATTTAAATATAATGACAAAACACTAAATTAGAGGGTGAATAGTGATTCTGGCAGCCTTATCTCCTTATTCTTCTTACAAGTTAAGTCACCCCGCATGGTGTGTGAGTGTTTGTAACACATCGTGTGGCTTTGAGTCTCCGGCAGCCAGGCTCGTCAACGCATCGGTCCACGCTCTCCCTTCATTCACAAAGCGTGTGACAATAGACACACGCCATACAATTTACGATCTGATTTCCAGGGCTTTTCCAGCAGCCCACACGTAGTGTGCCCCTGATGACACATTGTGTGGATCTAATCTCTACACTTCCTTTATACAGTTATTGTCTCACACATCGTGTGGCTGATGGCACGCATCCTATGAGACAGTTTCTTCTTGCTTTGATTTCTCATTTAAGATGTCCGCATTATTTAAGATTTTCAGATACAACTTAATACAAAAACTTCATGAAATACTTATTTATGTTATTAATCAGTATAAATAACCCGTCAAAATATAAATAACTGCTTTATTTTTTCTAAAAACTTGTTTAGAGATCGGATATGATAATCGAATAACTGTTAAATCATTCAATTCAAATTTTCTATTGTGTTGGGATAAATTTGAACTTGTTTGACAGCGTTAAGAGTAAAATTTTACTCCTTCGCTCTTAAAATAATTAATGGATTTCAAATTCCAGTAATTAATGATACATATATATATTTAAATTATTTAATTAATTAATTCGAAATTTGTGAGCCTTTTAAATTCTCTCCTAATTAAAATTTATTGTGTATATTTGCATTTGAATTCGAATTTCTAATTTAAACGATTCGAGACATTTCCACTCAAGTCAACACAAATTAGTATTTTGTCTTATTTTATTATTAGATAAAATTTACTTTATTCGTTTCAAAGTTGAATAGATACTTTTTTAAATGACTTACCTTAAAATAAAATCTATATGCGATCTAAGATCATTACTAATCAAATCTACCTTAATTAATATGTTGAAAAGTTCAAAACAAACCCCAAGGTTTGACACTTTGACAATTTAAGATTTTTTTTTCCCAAAATGATACATGTAATTTTCGATATTTTTTTTAAGAAAAATAATTTTTTGATAGTAGTAAAATAAATAAATAGTAACATTATTAAAGTTGAATGTCATTTTTATCCAATAACATTTCTTTTCTTAGATATTGTTATAATTTAGATCACTTCAAATCGTTGCGTCCATTTTATGATTTTTTAATCAGAACTTATTAGGTCAAATTAGTATTTTATGGATTTCAATTACTCTAAACTCAAGAAATTAATAACACATATATAAATTATTTAATTAATCAATTCGAAATTCGTTAATCTTTTTATTGGATTCTCCTAATTAAAACTTTTTTTTTTGTATATATTAACATTTGAATTCAAATTTCTAATGTAAACAATTTGAGACATTGAACTAGTATTTTGTCCATTAGATTTTTCTTTTGCCAATTTAAAGTGAACCATAAATTTTATTTCTTTCAAATGCTTTTTTTTTTTCTAAATGAATTAAATAAAACCACTAATACTATTTAAAGCATGGAACCACCATTTTTATTTTCGGCTTAATATATCATGTGTTCTTAATTTGTCCAAAAAAATCTTGATTGGTTTCCAAGCTTTTAAAGAGTCTCAATGGCTCCTACTATCAGCTCATGATTGTTTGAGGTCCTCGACACGATATAAATTGTAGGCTCTTTATACATAAATAAAATTTTAAAACTATATATATTTACATAATTTTAATTTGACAAAGAAATATATCTTTTATGGTTTTTTGTTTGCTTATGGTTTTTTGTTTGCTTATTATGATCTTTTTATTCCCTTAACGGATATTGTATTGACTTTAGTCTTTACTTGTGTGATGTTTTATACTTTACTGAGTTGTAATTTTTTGATCTAATGGAATAATATAAGCATTTCATAAAAAAAATGACGAAAAAATACCTTATAATTTTAGAATTTGTAAATAATAATAAATAGTATATTCATATAAACATAAAAATAATATTTTTTTTTTTTTGAAGAAAAAATATTATTATTTAAAAACTGCTTTGACCCTTTTAGACGTAAAATCACCAATTAAAATATATATTTAATGTTATTTTATTTTTTTATAATTATTGTATAAAATATTAATGATATATTAAAGAAAAATTATTATATAGGCCCTTTATTTTTGGGGGCCCTAGGCGGCCGCTTCTGTTGCCTAAGGGCAGTGCCAGCCGTGATAGCCACTTTAACTTGCATAAAATGTTTAGCTAACCTTTTAAATTTGTGTAAAATATAATCAATTGATAATCTGATTGCAAAAAAGTAAGTTGCATCCGAAAGATGTATTGCATACGCTTTAGAATTTTATTACATAATTCACATGACAGATTAAAAATGAAGTTCTTACTTTTTCAACTATAAAATTTGTCTTCTTTAATATTAAAATCGCATACTCCGACCTTGGTCATTTTACTTTTTTTAAAGATGCGTGCAATACATTTTCCGTATTCAACTCACTTTTTTTTTACAACTTAGTGATTAATTAATTACATTTTACGCAAATTCATGAAGCTAACTTGATATTTTATTTAAGTTTAAAATACTTTGAAAATTTAGAAGTCAATTAAATATTTTACACAAGTTAAAAAATAAATGATGTGTTATTTTAATTTTTTTTTACTTTTCCTCTTAATATTTATTTTTCTACAGAATTGGCACATATACATATATTGCTTAAAAGTCTCTAAAGTATTTGACATCATATGGTCCAATAACATAACTTTTTCCTAACAAATTGTATTTTAAAAATACACTATTTGTTAATTAACTTTTATTATATTTAACAATTTAAGAAATTAAAGGGTTTCATAATTCTAATATTTAAATGATTAAACGGTTGAATAGAACAATATTTAAAAACACAATGTATTATTAATACGAGAACTAAACCGCGTGTTAGGTAAAAATATAAAGATTAATAAATTACTTATCCAAACTATTAATATATAGATAAATTCCACTCACTGCCATTGAACTTTACCTATTTCCACGATAGGACCACTGAAATTTATCTTTTTCACGGTAGACCACTGATAACATCGGGATATTATCGCAAGGACCAAAAGAGATAATCGCCTCAAGTATGCCATGTGGCATAGGAAGCCGCCTGGCAGATCCCCCCTGGGTTAGCTCTAAGAGATCCGCTGGCGGATCTCTAAGGCGAATCTCTCCATTTACTTAAGTAACGGCTAACCGTCAACTCGGCCATAATGATCATTAAATGAATCATTAATAGTCTTAACCCGCCAGGTTAAGAGTAACTTGTAACCGCCATTAAATGAGCATTAATGGAGACTCTCTAGTTACCTAGAAGTTACAAATCCATCTACTATAAATAGCCCACGTCTAGGCTATCAAGGTACATTCACTCATACTTACTCTTCGCTAAGCTTTGTCCATTCAGTTTATTCTCCATATTTATTACTGACTTTGGCATCGGAGTGTCCCCGGCCGATCCCAACGGCGCCTCACAGGGACGTGATCCGATCAGAAGTTTCACTAGTGTTATCAATTGGTGCGGTGAACGTGGAATCCTTAACCCAATAAAGGATTTTTCGGTCACATTGAAACATCATGAACGATGAAATACTAAATCCCTCCTCAGGGATCGAGTCGCCAGTAATCACACCATCCAGTGCTGGGCACACGAGTACGACCGCTCCCACAATGAATATCGATGGAAATATGCCCCCAACATCCTTCCTTGATATGTGCGTTCTGGATATCGAGGTGCGATATGGGATTGAAATTGGAGACCGCCTTCGAGCGTTCACAACTATTCCTTATAGTAGTACGGTTTCTACGTCAGTGGTCTCGTCTCTACCTCCGTTAAACTTTGGTCTGGGACCAGGGGCTCGTAGCTCTTCATTCCTTCAAGCTCACAACGTTGACTCTACGGTAACTACCACGGCGCCAAGTGGATCACGACCAGTTATGAGGGAGCTGTTTCCTGGTGAAGGAAGCCGTAGGAATGACGTGGTCCCCCCTGGCGGATCAGAAGTTCCAAGGTTTAATCTTGATGGGCCGAATGTACCCAGACGACCACGGACGAATTCGTCCCTTGGGGGATTTAAAGAGCCCATTCACAAAAAGCACAGAAAGAACAAAGATAAGCAGCCAAGATCTCCTTCGCCCCGGCGAACGAAATCTTCACGCCGTGGCAGATCTCCTCCATCTACTGGTCGTAAAAGGCGTAGTAGACCGGAAAAAACGTCTCATTTAGGAGGACCGCCACCCCATCCATCTTCGGGAACTGTTGGACACACTCTGACAGGAGGTCAACAAGGAGGAAACGAGCTGAATCCTCCAAACAAAGGAAGTGGGGGAGGAGGTAATGGAGGAGGAAGGGGAGGCGGGCGAGGAGGACATTCGCCATCGGATTCATCGTCCGAATCAAGTTCTTCATCTTCTCCGAGCAGATCGCCACGAAGAGATCGTCCCAGGGCGGAGCCGGAGAATTTCGATGACAGAGTCAGAGCCCTAGTGCTTCAAATGAATGAAGAAAATGCTAGGCATAATCCATTCGCCAACAGGGATTCGCCTTTTGCGGCTTGGATTGAAGCAGAGGAAATCGAAAGAGCGTTTAAAATCCCTAATCTGGCAATTTATACAGGTAAAGACAACCCGGAGGCTCATGTTCGAAAATACAGAATCATGGCCAGACTCAATCGAGCCACCGAACCGGTGCTTTGCAAAATGTTTGTCACCACGTTAGGAGGCCCGGCTTATTTGTGGTTTCAATCCCTACCTCTAGGCTCAATAAACAGCTTCGATCAATTGAGCAGGGAATTTTGTGCTAAATTCGCCGGTTGCATTCCTGCAGTGGTGAAATCCGGAAAGCTTTTTGAGTTAAAACAAAAGGCGAATGAATCCCTCCGAGACTATGTAGACACTTTTAATCAATTGTGTATACAGATTGTTGACGTAGATATCTCCGTAGCTGTGGAATGCTTTGTGAGAAACACTACTTGTAAAAGTTTGCAAGAAGACCTCATCCGCAAGAAACCAACCAGCATGGCGGAGTTAATGGAACGTTGCAAAGATTTTATAGAGGTAGATGATATTCGCTGAGGCTCACCATCATCGCCAAAGAAGGATCGGGGCGAATCCCGCTCCCGAGACCGAGATCGGGACAGAGACAAACGTCAGGATTCTCCTCGAAACAAATGAAGAGATTCCAGGAACAAATCATCATTTGTCACTTCCTTCACACCTCTTAATGCTTCTAAAGGTGAGGTTCTTATGTGGATCGAGAACAGCCAGCACAAACGGAGCATTTCATACCCCGAGCCAAAAAGGGGGGAGTATACCAATAAAGGCAAGGATCCTAAAAATTATTGCAAATATCACAGGAAAAATAGTCATGATACGGATGCTTGCTGGGAGTTAGCTCGAGAAATTGAACGACTCATTGAAAGAGGTAAATTGGATCGGTTCATCCAAACGGAAGGAAAAAACGATGATAGATCCAAGGAGGATCCAAAGAAGAAAGGAAAGGGCACTATTAATGTCATAGCTGGAGGACCTGGTTATCAGCCAGCATCAAAAAAGGCAAAAATGATCAACCTTGATAGGATATCGTTAAATCGCCCTTTCTCAGACGCAGGTCTGGAGATTGCACCCCATGCGGATGCACTGGTCGTCACAATGATAGTTGAAGGCTGGGAAATTAGGCGGGTGATGATTGATACGGGAAGTTCATGTAACGTCATCACTCGAGAAGCATTCATCAAACTCAAAGTTGATCCTGTCCAAGTGGAACCAACTGTGGTCGATATTCTGGGAGTCACTGGTCATACCATTCAGACGAAAGGCCAAGTTATTTTGGAGTGCGAACTTGCGGGGGATGATCAAGTTTGGAAGGGAGATCTGGAGTTCTCAGTCCTAGATAGACAATTGGCCTATAATATTATCCTCGGACGACCATTTATCTCCGAAGTTGCAGCCCTTATCTCTATTCGCCATCTAACACTTTACATTCCTACGGTCAAGGGGGGAGTGATGGTTAGAGGTTGTCAAAAAGTGGCTCAAGAAACTTATTCGGCTTCGTTAATGATTCGCCCTCAATCTAAAAAGGAAACAGAAGAGGAATGCACCACAATAGCAGTGGATGAGGATGATGCGGAGGACAATACATTACCACACATGGCGAATCTCTCGAGCCGACATAAACACTTGGTCAGAGAATGAAATACACCTATGGTCTTGAGTACTCTTTTTTCTTTAACAAGCTTTTTCCCACGAGGTTTTTCTTGTTAAAGGTTTTAATGAGGCTCATTTGCAAAGACCTATTTCCTGTAATAAGGTGTTTCTTCCATTAATAAAGATTGTTGGTTTTATTATCCATTTTCTTTTTTATGATTCACTACTGCAATATCAATATTCCAGTCATAAAAAGGAGGCATCCAACGCTCCTCACAATCACAACAGATCCGCCACTTGGCAGATCATGGTCACCAATAGAGTTAAAACGATCCTTGGATGCAAGGTCTTTACACTCTCTTGTCCTTCCCTAAGAAGGACTTACAAGTCCTGCGGGCGGATCGTTTCACCTCAAAGATAGGTGGCAAAACGAACCCCTGGGCAGCTTTACTTCCTCTAAGGAGGAATAGAACAGCTTCAAACCTTCACAAAGGTTCATACGGTGAAGTATGGCTGGCCACCTACTTCAAACAAAAATCCTGAACATATTCACATTCAAAACACTATCGGGCACAAAGTGTAAAAGTGAATTAAATAGCAATGTTTGGAATCATACTGGTTTTTACAAAAACTTATACAAACAAAAACTAAATGATAGCAGGGGCATCCCCTTTTGCGCTTCCCTCACCCGCAGGGCACACCGGAGGATCCTTTTTCTCCACAGTTGTAGATTCGCCACCAAGAGATACCTCCTTGTCCCCTTTTGGTTCTGAATAAGCCTTAGACGGTATCGCCTGAGGATCATCCTCCACAGCTATGGTAGAAGGCTTAGCCTCAGGCAAGGTTCCTTTCATCCATCTTCTTACATAATCGCGGAGATACCCCTTGGCATCAGGCATCTTCTTGAACCTCGCCACATCCTCCGGCTCAGGAACGGCGAACTCAGGATCTGTGAAATCGATTCCGGGATGAGCTAAGGAGAAATACGCCATAAGCATCTCTCCATAAAAGAATGCTTGTTCGCCTGCCGTGTATTCCGCCTCCCCGAGAGCATCTTCATGATTTTTAGCATCGGAGGCTATCTTTGCCTTTAGCTTCTGTATCTCCTCGTCTCGGAGAATCAAAGCAGCTGTGGCAGAGGCCAAGTTCGCATTAGCAGAAGCAAGGTTGGCATTGGCGACGGCAAAAGAAGAATTGGCATTTGCCAACTCTTTCTCCAGCTTCTCAACAGTAGCCCTATCCTGAAGCAGCCCGTTCTCCAAGGTACGTAGGCGGGCGTACAGCTGAGAAAAGCAAAATAAGTTAGCCAAAAAGGAGAAACAAAGAAATCATCACACTCTTCCAAAAACTTACTGAAAGAAGCTCCGATTTTCCCTTTTGGACGTGGATCGATCCGGGGATTTGGTCATAGCCCCTTTGTACTTCTCCTACTTATCCTAGAGCTTCGTCCAGGTTATTCAAAAGCGATTCATCCTCGAAAGTTCGTCCCGCAAACTTGGCGGACCAAGACTCGCCAGTACTGGGCTTCACCGTCTGCACAAGTAAGAAAGACCATACGCCACTTCAAAATCCGACGAGCAGGAAAAAGAATTAAGAGATGCATTACCTGAACCGTTTTTTTCAGTAGTCTTGGCAGATTTAATGGCATCCGCCATTATCTTGGTACTCCCAGCGGTATTGGGCCGCCTCTTCTTTAGTGGCGGGTCAGCAGTCGTCTCCATAGGGCGTTTGCCCGTATCAGTTTGAGGGATAGCCTCTTGATTTTTCTTGCGGGCTTCCTCTTCTCGAAACTGCCTGCGCGTCTCTGCAAGAGCACGATTTGCCTTAGATGCAGCCCTGCCAAAAGAAGATATCAAAATAAATTAAAGCTCCAAAAATAAATAAGGTACCTTGATCAAATTGAGTTATTTTCGAGTAAACAAGTTGATCCTCCACTCGGCGGATCAAAGGAACGTCGCTCATCATGAAGGCTAAGGCATCCTCATAGGTCCAGGCATCCGCCTTAATTTGCTTCATGAGATCCGCCACAGTCTCATCACCAAGCGTTAAGATTCGCATGTCTCCCGCCATGTGTAGTGGACGAGAGTTCCAGACTAAAGGAAAGTCCAATGGCTCGTCCTCCTTTATCCTCACATAGAAGAAACTCTCATCCCAGCTGTGCACGTTAGACATTTTGTGGTAGAAGGGCGAATAAACACCAAATTTGGCGAATGTAAGATAGGACTCTGACTTCCTCTTAGAAGGTTTATGAAGGGCTCTGAAGATACGGCCATTATACGCTACGCCTAAATTCGACGCCAGATAACAATCCAAGGCCATATCAAGCCAACCATTAGGATATAGTTGGCTGACAGCGATGTCAAAATACGAGAGGATATCCGCCAACATCTTGGGAAGAGGAAGGCGAAACCCTCTCTCAACATGACTACAAAAAACAGTAAAAAAGCCTGTCGGCGGATTGGAAGGGCGTTGATGTGAAGCAGGAAGTTGGGTTTCGTAGTTTTTAATCCACGGAAAGCGATCCGATAGGTTCGCCAAATCCGCGGCGCTCATGCGAGACGAAGTGGATTCTGCTCGAGGTTTCTTCTTCCTAACAGGAACGGAAGAAAAAGCCATTGAACCCAGAAACCGGTTACGGGCATCGGCCGGAGCGAAACTAGAAGGAAAAGAAGGATTTCCAGAAGAACGAGTTCGATAATGGCTCCGCGCCGAGTTATTGAACTCAGCTAAACCGGAATTAATTTCTCCGGCGAGAGATTGGGAATCCTCCGACGAAGACGAAGACGAGGACCAACTAAAATCTACTTCAATGCGAGGAGAAGATGGCAAATTAAAAAGTTCTGAAGTTGACCCCGAAGACGAAGATGAACTTCTAAACATTCAAAAAATGATATAAAGAACACTTACATGGAAACGCAGAAGCTTGAGGTTTCTGAGAAAAAGCTCCGAAAAGCAGAAGAAAATGGAAAGCAAGGGAGAAAGAGAACTCCGGAGAAAGAAGACGGTTTTTTAAAACGCTCCTAGGGCAGTGTGATTACACGTGTCAACCATCAAAGAACCTCGAACAGAGTGCTCATTAATGCGAAAACGTGTGATGGCGCGCAGAAGTCTAAAAGCCCTAAAGGACTTTAAAGGCATTTTGGGGGGGCTTCTGATAACATCGGGATATTATCGCAAGGACCAAAAGAGATAATCGCCTCAAGTATGCCATGTGGCATAGGAAGCCGCCTGGCGGATCCCCCCTGGGTTAGCTCTAAGAGATCCACTGGCGGATCTCTAAGGCGAATCTCTCCATTTACTTAAGTAACGGCTAACCGTCAACTCGGCCATAATGATCATTAAATGAATCATTAATAGTCTTAACCCGCCAGGTTAAGAGTAACTTGTAACCGCCATTAAATGAGCATTAATGGAGACTCTCTAGTTACCTAGAAGTTACAAATCCATCTACTATAAATAGCCCACGTCTAGGCTATCAAGGTACATTCACTCATACTTACTCTTCGCTAAACTTTGTCCATTCAGTTTATTCTCCATATTTATTACTGACTTTGGCATCGGAGTGTCCCCGGCCGATCCCAACGGCGCCTCACAGGGACGTGATCCGATCAGAAGTTTCACTAGTGTTATCAACCACTAAACTTCAAAATGTAACATAAAAGTCACTGAAAATTACACTTTGTTACATTCGTGGCCACTAAACTTTAACTAACTTCACAAAATGACCTTTAATGATATTAAAATGAAAATATTCAAGAATTAAAATTGTTCAGAACAACATTTACCATAAAACCACCGTTTTATTTTCCAAAAACACAATTCTTAGAACTTTATCTCTCTAAAAATTCATTTTCTCTCCTAACCAAATAACCCCAAAATTACTTTGAAACTAAAATTTCTTAGAAACCATTAACCCTTGGAATTTTTTATTTTGAGACCGTCAACGTCATTTTGAAGCGTTGATTGAAGTTTAGTGCCCACATGTGTAACAAAGTGTAAAATTTAGTAGCTTTTATGTTACATTTTGGCCGTGAAGATTGCAAAGTTCAATGGCCGTGGGTGTAATTTACCCATTAATATAGGGTATTGCTATTTACCATCCCCTTTTTCCTACTTACCGCCTCTTTCTTACCATATTTGCCATCCTCAAATTTTTTGCCTAAAAAGTTGAAAACCTTTCTCTCTCTCTTCCGAGCAAAACAAAAAGTAGACGGAGAATGGATCCGAGAAATCGAACCTAAAACTTTAAATATTTAAATTTTTTTAAAAAAATTCGGAAAATATTCAAAATTTTTAAAAAATCCCGGAAATTTTACCTTGGCGGGCCAAAAAGCCCGCCATTTTACAAGGAGTGACGGGTCACTGACCTGCCACTCTAACAGAGCAGGCAGGCCAAAAGGCCTACCATTCCTTGTGAAATGGTGGGTCACGGACCCGCCCAGGGTTATAAAATTTTAAAAAAAGTGGTGTGTGGAGGGAAGAGATTTGAAACCTTTTATTTTCAAAATAAATGGAAGGGGCTAATATGTCTTTTTAGGGACGATAAGTAGGAAAAAGGATGGCGGTAAATAGCAACCCACTTAATATATCATAGTTAACATTGCATATTGAAAATACTGCCATCAATATCTATTTGATCTACATATTACATAACCATAACCATCAAACATGAAATTATTATAAGCATCCGATTCTCCACATTCCATATATAATTTGACACGTGTAATATGGACCCAGTCTTAATACCACTATTTTAATTATTAAACGAGGGTACAATACACGTTTTCAAATGGGAATTGAGAATCCTCCAAATGACCAGATGCTTAAGATAAAAACTCTCATAAAACACAAGACTCCAACACTCAAGAATGACAGAAGAGAGAGAGCATATGTAGCATAGCTTAAGAGCAACTAATGATCAGTTCATCTGATCTGAAATTGCTCGCAACTGACTTTTTCTCGGATAGTTATTTTGATTTTTCTCCTATCATTAACTTGACCAAACACAATCTCTTCCAATTGCCTCCTTGATCCTTTCTGGTGGCTTGAACCTTCTGCGGCATTTGATTCGCTGATATTCTTCCTCCGCCGCTGGTTGTGTCCGGCCAAACGCCTCCGACAGCTTCTTTTCGTGTCGTCGAATTCAGATAGCTCATGGAATCTGCAGCAACCATAAGATTTTCCCAAAGAAATAACAATCTTGGCATTGGAAACAGAAGAAAGTTATGCATTTTGTGAGCTTGAAATTGATTATTATGATACTAGCAACAAAAGAAAAATAGCTGATTGAATTAACTGTAAATAATTTATTAGTCCCGTTTTTTTATCTAATACACTGTTTAGTTCCTCTATTTTGAAAAACACATAAGGTCCCAACTTTTATTAATACGCTTAAAGCACTATTTGACCCTTGATCTATCTAAATTTTGGCATTTGAGTCCTGGTCTATTATTTGGTCACATTGGGCCCCTCATCTATCCCAAATTGGTGAACTTTCACGCAATTTGGATTTAAACTTAACCGAATCATTATCTCATTGATAAGTAACGATATTTTGACACTAGAACTTAATAGATTTTAGTTTAGGATTTGTTTTTTGTTTTTTTTTAATCTAATTAATTATTTCCACATAATGTGGAAAAAAAAACTTTAAGAAATATCACGTTTCAAGTTTAAGTGTCAAAATATCGTTACTTATCAATGAGATAACGATTCCGTTAAGTATTCATACAAATTGGATGAAATTTCACCAAATGGGATAGGTCAAGGGCCAAATGACACAATTTTGGATAGATCAGATGCCAAATAATGCTTTAAGCCTTGTTAATATTAACCATTTGGTTATTCTGTCTAGTTTTTTTTAGATTTTTAACGAACATATCTTAGCTTTCGGGACATCCATAGTTGATACAAAATGATCATGTTACTCGGTTATTTTCAGACTATATTTTCAGACTGTATGTTTATGTCAATTATAATGATTAAAAATTAAAAAAAATATAGACAGACTGACCAAAGTGTTAATATTGGCAAAAGAAGGGGATTTTATAAAGTGTTTTTTAAAATAAGGGGACTAAATAGTATATATGGTAAAAAGAAGGGGACCAATAAATTATTTACCCTTGTATTAGTGTAAATCTATGTTGCACGGAAATTGATACAGAAATGGAACCGACAACAAAACACGTTGTTTCTATAAAAATATAGCTAGGAAACGGTAATAGAAACAGAAACGAAAAGCTAATGACGAAGAGTTCCGTACAACGTAGCTTTAAATGGATGATGAATTTCAAAATGTGCAAATGCAGTAAATTGCCAGTCCAAGAAATAGAAAGACAATACAGAGGGGATATCCCCCTTATAAGCATTCTGCTAAGTCTTGTGCCAGTACTCGTTATCCGTTCCCAACCAAACCTCAGCCCTCGTAGGAGTACGTGTTCATTCGACGACCCCATAGTGTCCACGGAACTGGTCCAAGTGTTGGCACCGTTCCGCAGGAGGCTTTACCAAGGAGTGGAGAATATCAATGTTTGTTCCTCGCACACCTCAAGTTAGTACAAAGACTACTATGTGGCAAAATGACTCTTCGGTGTAGGATTTCCGTCACGCCTCCACACTTGGCTTAAGTGATCCACCTCAATTCATTATGGCTAAGAAGCCGACTTTTTGTGTCGGGAGCGAGAGACATGAGAGGATCTCTATAAACACTATGGGACTGTTGAACGCAGAGTGCACGCTCCTATGAGGGCTGAAGTTTGGCATAGTATTCGGAATCGGATAACAAGTATTAGCCTATAGATTCAACTATAATCTCGAAAGTAGGACTTAGCAGAATGCTTATAGGAAGATATCTCCTCGGTATCAGTTGACGGTTTGGGGAAATCTCGACGACAAACAAGATGTTATTCTAGCTCAAGTTTGTCCAGTGACACCAAGGACGGGTAAAAAACACCTATAGTCACTTAAGTTTGTCCATTGTCACAGCATGGTTACTAAACTTAAAATAGGACAATAAAGTCACTAAATTTTTACTCCGGCTACAACAGAACCACAATGGCCAATTTAGTATCCAAGTGTCGCTGAAATGATGCGGACGATTTTCAAGGAAGCTCTATACCACGTGTCAGCTATCCATGAATTAAACCGAGCAACATGGAATTTTCAACTACTCAAACCTTAACCATAAAGACCAAAATTAACCTAACGTTTACCGAAAATATAAATTTAAAATGGTGTAATTTAAACTAACTTTTACCATCAATATCAATTTTAGCTTACATTATTTAAAATTATTTAACCGTCAAATTTACTTTTTTCAATTTTTTAACAGTGCACGCCTAAAATTTATCTTGGCAGGAAACATTATGTAAATTTAAACAATTTAATACATTAAAATTAAATCTGCACGTCGTTTGAAAACGTTACTCCCTCAGTTTCATATTAGATGTTTTTTTGGAGAATTGTATAGAAATTACCGCTTCTTTATTGATTCAATTATTTATTTATTATATAATAAGTCAATTATTTTAAGGGCAAAGTACCAAAAAAAATGGTCGTGGTTTGCTCTATATGCAAATAGAGGTATATGGTTTAAAAATGGCTTAATGCTTCTCCAGCCCCCTTAACTTGTCCAAATTAGTCATTTTATCCCTCTAACTCATCGATTGTCCTATTTACTCCCTTAACTCCATAAAAATGGTATTTCTCATCCCCTTAACTTGTCCAAATTTGTCATTTTACCCATTCTCAACTCATCGAATATCCTATTTACCCCTTAACTCCATAAAAGTGACATTTCTCATCACTTATGATCCTATTTACCCTCTTAACTCCATAAAAATGGTATTTTTTTTAATCCCTTTATTGTAGTAAAAAAAGTTGAAAAGAGAAAGAACGAATAAAAAATACAAATAACAAGAACATTAATATAAACAAGTTAAACACATTATATGTAGGGATAATGTACCAAAATATGCCTATGATTTTTAGGGAAATATCAATTTAGGTTTCACTTACAAAATAGCATAAATATAAGTTTAATGTTTAAAAAAAGTTATCAATTTAGGCTTAGATAACGGATTGTAAGGGATGAAAAATACCACTTTTATGGAGTTAAGGGGTTAAATAGAACAAGTTGAGGGGGTGAGAAATACCACATTTATGGAGTTAATGGGGTAAATAGGACATTCGATGAGTTGAGGGAGTAAAATAGCCAATTTGGACAAGTTAAGGAGGCTGGGAAAACATTAGGCATTTAAAAATACATGGTATGCTTCTTTTGAGAAAACAAAGTATTTAAAGTTACATTATTAAGTTCTGATAAGATGTCGGTGGCGGAGATGCGTATGTTATATGGTACGGAGTGTTGGGCAGTGAAACACTGCCACATTAGACCAGCATTGTTATATGGTACGGAGTGTTGGGCAGTGAAACACTGCCACATCCATAAGATGTCGGTGGCGGAGATGCGTATGTTGAGATGGATGTGTGGTCATACGAGAAAGGATCGGGTGCGTAATGAAATAATTAGGACAAAAGTAGGGGTCACATCTATTGAGAATAAAATGAGAGAAAATCGACTAAGGTGGTTTGGCCATGTGAGACGTAGAGCGCTTGATGCGCCGGTTAGGAGAACCGAAGAGTGACAAAGGGATGTAGTGGTGAGGGGTAGGGGAAGACCTAAGCAAACTTGGAGGAGGGTGATCGAGAGTGATATGAGTTTACTGAGAATTGAGGAAAATATGGTAGTGGATAGGACGGAGTGGAGGGAGCGAATTTGTGTCGCTGACACGACTTGATTTCACGGTTTTATATGATGGTTCATGTTAGTCGACCCCGAATCATTTCGGGACTAAGGCTCTGTTGTTGTTGTTGTTATTAAGTTCTGATAAAAATAACACTTTTAATTTTTTGAAATTACTTTTTATATATTAACAAAACACAAACTCCAAAATCAAATTTGAACAATGTAAAATAAATTTAAATATCAATTTAGTTTATAAACCGTCAATTTGTAAAAAAATATAAAATGTCCACCAAATGATTTATTGTTTCGATTTAAGAAGTTGTTCTTTGGGGGTTGTATTTAGTCGTTATGTAAAAATAATTTTATAGGCCTAAACCATACGCAGCCCCCTGAACTTGTTACTTTTAGTCATTTTGCCCCCTGAACTTACGGGTCGACCTATTTACCCCCTTAACTATTTAAAAGTGGTATTATCAGCCCTCTATTTTTATTATAACGGAAACAAAATGAAATTCTAATATTAGGACAAGTGTTCATGGAAGTATTGGAACTCGCCTGCATATATATAACCTCATTTGCACCTTGTTTTAGTAGTGCATAATCATATATGCAATTTTTACAAGAAAACTTGTATACGGTCTATACTAATCTCATTTGCAGGTTATTTTAGTAGGGCACAACCCTTTTTATTATGACATTGGTGCTTGCAATGAGAAATGTCATAATTATTTCCGTTATAATGAAAACAGGGGGTTATTAATACCATTTTTAAATAGTTGAAGGGGCAAATGGGTCGTCCCGTAAGTTCAGAGGGCAAAATGACTAAAAGTGACAAGTTCAGGGGACTGCGTATGGTTTAGGCCAATTTTATACGATAAAGATGTCTTTAGTTGTTATTTAAAACATAACAGAAATCTCTATTGGCAAACTTTTAAACCACATATCTCTGTTTATAAATTAAACAAATCAAAGTATTTTTTTTTTTTCGTATTTTTCCCCTATTTTAACTTGTATCTATAACGATCGTGTAATATGAAACAAGAAAAAAACATGTAATATGAAACCGATGACTCATCTAATTTGGCTATTGTCCCAAAAAAACAATAAAGAAAACAACTTTAACAGAATTCAAAATCAAACCTGCTACATTGTTGACAGAATCTCTGCCTAATTCCATCCACAAACACAATCTGAGCCTTAGAATGATTCTCACACACCTTATGTCTTCTATAATACGCCTTTGCATCACTCAGATCACCCACACATTTCTCAGCTTGACAACACCTCATCCCTCCGCCCCCTCCTCCGCCGCCGGACCCCTTCTTTCCACCAATCACCACTTTCTTCTCAGATTCCTCAGAAACCACAGCTGATTCTTGCTTCTCTTTTCCAGCCATGTCTAAAAACCCTAAAACCCCCAAATTTGAGAACCAGAAAATCTGATTTCAGTTTCAAAAAGAAAGACTTGAAATTATTAAGAGGAGGAGGAAGGGGGAAAAAGTTGGAAAAGAATGAGGACCACAAAAGCTCCATCATTTTTTATCTTTTTCTTGTTTTTCAATCTGATACTGATTCGTTTTGTTTTTATCCGAGTTGGGTTCTGATTTTTTTTTTTTTTTTTCCTGTGTTTGTTTGTTTGAGATTGGGTAGGTAAAAGATTAAAGAAGTTTGTACAAGAAAGAAAGCAAAATAGCTAAATACAGAGAAAGTAATACAAAGTTTCAATCTTTTTTTTTCTAGAGAGAGAAAGACAAGACTGATGCTTTCTATTATGGTGATGGTATGGTAATGGTGGACCTTACATGATAGCTATGGACAGACAGAGACTGTTTCTGGTTAATCATGCCCGTCTTTGATGGCTAAATTGCACGCCGAGTAAAGTTTTGGGTATGTTTGACAACTTAGATAGTTGTCTCGAAATGGTAACTTAACTTGATAAAATCATTAAACTTTGAATTTTATTTCAATTAGATCACTTAATCGATTTTAGTGGTTAAAACGCATCAAAATAATAACATGGATGACACATCAACATGAGTTAATTCAGATTTCTGACCGAAACGAAATGTGACAGCTACATGTCGGATATTTTTATGAAAACACTATTTTTTTGTTTCATAAAATCATCGACACGTGATAGTCATACGTGGATATCATGTGTCATTTCGGTTTGAAATCTTAGTTGTCTCATACTAACGTGTCACCTATGTCATCATTCTTATATTTTTAATCACTGAAATCGCAAGAGTGGCCCAATTGAGATAAAACTCAAAGTTGAGTGATTTTATTGAGACAAATTGAAGTCGAGTGACTATTTTGAGACAACCATATAAGTTCAATGACCAATTGTGTATTTAACCCCTTAAATTACTATTGAATTAAGGGCAATGCGTAGCAGAACCTAAATGCTGAGGGTTACACCGTGTCAAAAAATTAAATGCTATTTCAGAAAAATTAAATGTGGAGTTTTTCCGCGGGATAGGAGCGTCGGCCAACCTTTCCACTCTCTCTGGCTCGGCCCCTTACTCAGGGTCATTTTTGCATGAAGTTGTAAGATAGACATATTTAGTTTAGCTTAAATCGAAGTTCAAGTATCTATTTAGCCATTAAGTCGGTAATATTCGACAAACTTTTAGGTATTGAAATTGATTGTATTTGGACTAATTTGTCAAATTTTATCAAGTTCAAAAGGTCAATTGATACCTAAATTTTGATTTGTACTAAACTGAACTTACCTCCGAATGTAAAAGCCAAATTGATCCTTTAATTCAAGTATTGTTAGTCTCTTTGCCCCTACTAAACTAGTATTTGGTAGCATTTGCTCTCGACTAAGGATATTAATTAACAAGCCGTAGGAAGATTGAATTTGGATAGGCCCGGTGTTGGCTCGTAATGTTTCGAGCCAAAACACTTTTGAACCGAGTTTTGAAAAAACATAACTTTTATCGGGCTGAGCTTTATCAAACTTTAACCAGACTCATCACGCACATAAAATTAAGTAGTATACAAGATAGAAATTAAAACCTTTATAACATACTTCAAACGAGTTTATAATATTATTGAAAAACAATCACATGTTTGTCATGGTCGAGTTCCAAAAATATGATAATAACTGCTACTAGTGGTTTGAGAAGGCAAACTCATATATCGCCTATGACCTTGTTGACGGCGTGGTTATGTATGTACAGTAGTTATTAGTATCACTGGTATGAATGACAAAAGTAGAGAGTGAGATAACTTGGGAAGGGAGGTATATTAGTCAATTGTTACATGATGTGGTTGCTTAATATATCATTTGTCCCTTGAATTTGTTCAAAAAGTTTGATTAGTCTTCTGAATTTTTAAAGTGTCTCGATAGCCTTCTGAATTGCATAAAATATTCAGTTATGTTGTGCGGAATTAATGAAAGATAAATAAACAAGCAATCGAAAAACACAAATTTACATGGTTCACGAACATTGTGTTGGCTAGTCCATGAGCAGAAGGAGAATAATATTATTAGGAGGCGAAAATCAGATTACAATGATTAGGTTACATAATGGGGTATTTATAATACCCAATCTAACCTAATCCCACTAGGAACCCATGATCCTAATCCCACTAGGAACCCATGATCCCAATCCCAATCCAACTAGGAACTCATGATCCTAATCCAACTAGGAATCCGAAACCCAATACTACTCCAAATAGGAAACAATATATACTGATTCAAGGCATTACGATAAATCTCCACCTTGACTTGAATCCTCCTGAAAACATAACAGATGCACCAATGACAGTGCCAGATGAGCAGACTTCTCCCTCTGCCTCAAAGTCGCCCCCACAGGACAACTAATAATCTCTGACGTTTAGAAAGTCCAAACAGTGTTGAAACTTGCTCTGTGGAACAGGCTTGGTAAACATGTCAGCCGGATTGTCAGCAGTGCCTACCTTCTTCACATTGACCCTATTCTCACTTCTCAGAAAATGATACCTCACATCTATATGCTTGGTCCTCTCATGATGAACCTGATCCTTGGCTAAACAGATTGCACTCAAGCTGTCACAATACACTGTAGCCTGATCATGATGTAGACTAAGATCACTAACCAGTCTTTTAAACCAAATCCCCTCCTTAGCAGTTTCAGTCAGTGCTATGTACTCTGCTTCTGTAGTAGACAAAGTTACTGTAGGCTGCAAAGTAGCTTTCCAACTGACAACTGAACCGCCAAGAGTGAAAACATAACCAGTCATAGATCTTCTACTGTCAACATCTCCAGCATAATCAGAGTCTGAAAAACCTGTCACCAAACACTCTGTATCACCTCCATAAATGAGACCAACGTTAGATGTACCTTTTAGGTACTGAAAGATCCTCTTCACAGCTTGCCAATGCTCCTTGCCAGGTTCACCCATAAACCTGCTAACAACATTAAAAGATTGTGCAAGATCAGGTCTAGTGCAGACCATTGCATACATCAAGCTTCCTACTGCACTAGCATAGGGAACTCGAGACATGTACTCCTTCTCTTCAGCAGACTTAGGTGCAAAAGCAATAGACAGATGTGCACTTGCAGCAGTAGGAGTATCTATGGGCTTTGCCGTAGACATGCCAAATCTTGACAAGATCTTCTGAATATAGCCCTTCTGTGATAGAAAAAGTTTCCTTTTGCTCCTGTCTCTGTAAATCTCTATTCCCAGAATTTTTCGAGCTGCACCCAAATCCTTCATCTCGAACTCTGCGCTGAGAAGACCCTTCAACTTCTGAATGTCATGCTTCTTCCTTGCAGCTATCAACATGTCATCTACATACAACACCAAATAGATAAAAGACTTATCTTCCAGTTTATTGTAATAGACACAACAATCATATGGGCTCCTGGTGTAGCCCAACTGCATTATGTAGCTGTCAAACCTCTTATACCACTGCCTGGGAGACTGCTTAAGTCCATACAAGGACTTCTTCAACTTGCAAACATAATTCTCCTTCCCAGGAATCTGGAAACCATCTGGTTGGGTCATGTAGATCTCTTCCTCCAAATGTCCATGCAGAAAAGTTGTCTTTACATCAAGTTGTTCAAGCTCCAAATCCTGATGTGTAACTATAGCTAGCAACACTCTAATAGAGGTGTGTCTGACTACTGGTGAGAATATCTCATTATAATCCACTCCCTCTCTTTGATTGAACCTCTAGCAATAACTCTAGCCTTATACTTGACTCCCTCTGCAGGTGATATCCCTTCCTTTATCTTGAGAACCCACTTGCAAGTAATAATCTTTCTCCCTGGAGGTGGTATGACTAAATCCCATGTTTGATTCTTATGAAGGGATTCCTTCTCATCTCCCATAGCAGCAAGACATTTCTCAGAATCGGTGCCTGAAACAACTTCTCGGTAAGTTGATGGTTCACGAGTGTCCACCTCTTCAGCAACCTATAGTGCATAGCCCACCATGTCTTCATACCTCTTAGGTGGCCTAACTCCAACCCTCCTTGGTCGATCTTGAGCTAAGCTACGATGTGTAGCTTCAGATGGTTGAGAAACTGATGGTGTAGACTCTAGTAGCTATATTTCTGCTTCTAACTCTTGTTCCTTCAAGCCACTCTCACTCTGTATGACCTGAAACTTCACCTGTTTATCAATGCTATCAGTTTCTGTTGCAGTTGTAGGCTTCACAATGGGTCTAAGCATAGATTTTTTTGTCAAAGACTACATTTCTGCTCAAAATGACCATTTTCTCTGATGGAGACCAGATCCTGAAGCCTTTAACTCCATCTTCATAGCCTACGAACACTCCCTTCTTGGCTCTTGGCTCTTGGCTCTAGCTTATCCTCATTAACATGATAGTAAACTGTGCACCCAAAAGCTTTCAAATTTGAGTAATCAGCAACCTTTCCTGACCACATTTCTGTAGGAGTCTTGAGTTGTATGCCGGTGTGTGGTCCGCGGTTAATCAGATAACATGCTGTGTTCACCGCTTCAGCCCAAAATCTTCTTTCTAACCCAGCGTTAGAGAGCATGGACCTCACCCTCTCCATTAATGTCTAGTTCATTCGTTCAGCTACACCATTCTGTTGCGGTGTATTCCTGACTGTGTGATGCCGAGCAATCCCTTCATCCTTACAGAACTGATCAAACTCAGACGAGCAGAATTCCAGACCATTATCAGTTCGCAGCCTCTTTATCTTCTTTCCTGTTTGGTTTTCTACCAATGCTTTCCACTGCTTGAAATTCTTGAAAGCTTCACTTTTATGCTTCATCATGATGACCCAAGTCATCTTTGAATAATCATCAATCAGAGACATAAAATATCTTTGACCTTCCAAAGACTCAACTCGAGATAGACCCCAACAATCAGAGTGGATGTAATCAAGTGTGCCTTTTGTTATGTGAATAGCTTTGGGAAACTTGATGTGATGTAGTTTCCCAAAGACACAGTGTTCACAAAGCTCCAGACTTTTGACCTTATGACCATCAAGAAGACCATCCTTTGATAGAATCTGCATCCCTCTTTCGCCCATATGACCAAGACTCATATGCCATATCTTTGTTATATCCTCCTGGCCAATCTCTGGCGATGCAGCATTAGTTGAACCTGTAACAGTGGAACCTTGCAGGAAATACAAAGTACCATGCTTTCACACCTTTCAGAATCGCATCAGGACCTTTATAGACATGTAGAACTCCATCTTTTCCTGACCAGCTGAGACCTCTACTGTCTAACAGACTCAGAGATATCAGATTCTTTGTCATCAATGGAACATGCCTGACTTCGTTCAACATGCAAAACTTACCATCATATGTCCTCAGCTTGATCGAGCCTATTCCAACTGCTTTGTAGACATGACTATTAGCCATTGAAATGCTACCTCCATCTACCTGCTTATAAGTTGAAAACCACTCTCTCCTTGGACAAATATGATAAGATGCTCCAGAATCAAGAACCCACACATCAGAGTGATGAGTGTGTCCATCAGCAACTAGAGCAATATCATTTTTAGAGATGCTGTCGCCATCTGCTACAGCAGCAGAATCTGGTTGATTTTCTGATTTCTTCTTCTTCTTTGGACAATCAGTTTTCCAATGTCCTTTCTCCTTACAGTAATTACAGGTGTCGTCTGGCTTGGGACCCTTTAAGAACGGCTTCTTAGACTTCTTCTTTCCACCGTTTCCCTTTCCCTTACTGCCGCTGGCAAATAGTCTAGAGGCCTGATTATCTGCACCTGTATTGCTCGCCTTATGGCGCAACTCCCTGCTATGAAGAGATGACCTAACTTCTTCCAGAGTCACAGAATCTTTACCAACAATAAATGATTGAACAAAATTCTCATATGAAAGCGGTAAAGACACCAACAGAATCAAAGCAGCATCTTCATCTTCAATTTTCACATCAATATTACGTAATTCTAGTAATAATATGTTCAATTGATCTAAATGATCCTTGAGTTGCATACCTTCCTGCATTCGCAGGCCAAACAGACGTTGTTTCAGAAGAAGTTTGTTCGTTAGAGATTTCATCATGTATAAGCTCTCTAACTTCATCCACAGACCGGCAGCAGTCTCTTCGTCTGAGACCTCAGTGATGACGTCATCTGCGAGGCATAATATAATTGTTGAATGTGCCTTTTCTTCTAGAATCGTCATCTCAGCAGTGACTTCTCCCGTTGCCTTCTTCAACGACGTCCACAGACCTTATTGTTTTAACGAAGCCCACATCTTGATCTGCCATAGACTGAAACTATTTCTCCCAGTAAACTTTTCGATTTTCACGTTCATCGCAGACATCTTTCTCTCCAAAAAATAAAACCCCGATCGGAAACCGAAAGCTCTGATACCAGTTTGTTGTGCAGAATTAATGAAAGATAAATAAACAAGCAATCGAAAACACACAGATTTACGTGGTTCACCAACGTTGTGTTGGCTAGTCCACGAGCAGAAGGAGAATAGTATTATTAGGAGGCGAAAATCAGATTACAATGATTAGGTTACATAATGGGGTATTTATAATACCCAATCTAACCTAATCCCATTAGAAACCCATGATCCTAATCCCACTAGGAACTCATGATCCCAATCCCAATCCAACTAGGAACCCATGATTCTAATCCAACTAGAAATCCAAAACCCAATACTACTCCAAATAGGAAACAATATATACTGATTCAAGGCATTACGACAAGTTAGCCTCATGAACTTGCATAAAATGTAATCAATTAATCATTCGGTTGTAAGAAAGTAAGTTAAATGCGGAAAATATATTGCACATACCTTAAAATGTTATTACATAATTCATAAAATAGATTAAAACATATTAAAAAAAGAAATATTTACTTGTTCAACTTTAAAACTTTTTCTTCTCTAACATTAGAATCGCATATAACCGCGATCGTTTTACGTTTTTTAAGATGCATGACTTAAATCAATAAGATTTGGAACTTTGTTCTTAATGAAAATTCACACAATTAAATGTGTGTTTGGTTGCTACTTTTCGTGCTCTTATTTGTCTTTTCACTTCAAAATGGAAAGTTTTAAGTGTTTGATTAGGAAGCTTCTAAATCTGAAATGTGGTCTTTAAAAAAAACAAAAAATCCCTGTTTTTTTCAGTATTTTCCAACAGCAAATAACAACCGTTGGTAAAAAAAACCAACGTTAAACCTAAACCTAGCACATCATTCCATCACCCACAGAATTTTATTTTTCTTACTTTCCCCTACTATGTATTGACAAGTCATAGTCATAAAGTATCACCTATTTTATCATACAATAAAGACCATATGTTTAATAAGAATACACAAAATTGAAATGGGTCCCATGTTACCCATAATAATGTTATGCTAGATGTCAAATTTTAAGTCAAGCTTTTGTTGTGTGATTTCTTTTTCAAGTCATTCGGTGCTGATTTATTGGTTTGTCCAGTTGTAATTGGAATGGATGATATTTTTTCAACCTTTTATAACTAAATTCATTTTAAAAAGAAAAATGAAAGTATTTTTTTTGGCTTAAGATATTACAGCTCCGTGAACTTGTCCAAAATAATAGATTGGCTCCTTAAACTTTGTAAGAGTCTCACTAGCTCCCTAAACTTACTTATTTCGTACCACCAGCTCCCTAAACTTGTCCATAAAAATATATTAGCTCCTTGAACTTTGCAAGTGTCTCACAAATTCCCTAAACTTACTATTATGTAACAACTAAATACAAAAACTTATTAAACCTAAATTCTAAAAATACGTCTTCATCTATTCGAGATGTAATTTTTTCGCTTCTCCTACCATTCAATCTAATATAAGAGTTAGTGTTGCAAATTTGAGAGATTGAATGCATGAGGATCGAGAGTTAGTATTATGGTTTTTGTATTTAATTGTTACAAAATAAGCAAGTTTAGGGAGTTGGTGAGACACTTGCAAAGTTCATGGAGCTAATGTACTTTTATGGACAAGTTTAGGGAGCTAGTGATACGAAATAAGCAAGTTTAGAGAGCAGGTGATACACTTGCAAAGTTCAGGGAGCCAATCTACTCTTTTGGACAAGTTCAGGAAGCTGATGATGTATTAAGTCTATTTTTTTTTATAGAGAATAAAAGAATAGTATTAATTTAACTCTAATAAATTGAGTTGAAATTCTAATATGATAATTCTAAATTTGACAATTTTGAGGATAGTTAATCTGTTATTTATAAATAAATTATTAATTTTCATCTTATCATGAATTTGACCGGTTATTATTAAATCTAAACTTATTAAAATTCTACAATAAATATTAAAATAATCACATAATTTAGATTTGATAAACTTAGATTTAACGATGACCGGCTGATCAACTGAAAATTAAGTGTTAAACACATATTTATAAATATAATAATATGATATGGTAAGTAGTATAAGAATGGTAAGTAGTATAAGAAGGGAAAGGCTCAATTAATGATTTTATTTAGTTCAAAAGACATGATATTTAGACAAAAAAAAAAAAAAAACATCATTAGATTCATGATTTTTTATTTTTTTTGATTCATTAAGCCCTTAATTTTTTATTTGAATATATTAAGCTCCTCATCATTTATTTTTGTCTCATTAAACCCTTGATGACCAAATTAGTAAGTTATGAATATCTAATTCTGTTAACAGGTTTTTTTTTTCATTGCAACTGAAAAACAGTAAAAGTCTTAATTCAAAATGTAAAAAATATTATTTTTAATAATTTTAAATACAGATAAAGTTAATAACGTGTTTTTAACAGAATTAAATGTTCATAACTTACTAATTTGGTTATCAAGGGCTTAATGAAACCAAAAATAAGGTTTAATGTATTCATCTTTTAAGACTCAATAACCAAAAAATGAAAGATCAAGAATCTAATGATGCTTTTCTTACCATTATAGATTCTTTTCTTACCATTATTTGAATAGTTTAAGATCCTAATTAACTTTAAAACGGCAAATGAGCATTAGGCCCTTTGCATATGTTTGAAAATAAAACAAATTCAATGACCCTAACAAATCCCAAACTTCAATGAACCTCGGTGTAAATTTATCCAAAAACTTGAGCTTAACTTCGATGAAGACCGCCCATAAAAATCAGCTCAAACACAGATATACACAATTTTATGCAAGTCTCTAAAGTGAACATTCATTGAGTAACTTACTTGTAAGCAAACATTTCAGATAGCCATGGCTAAACAACAAAGAAAAATCATTGTGGCATTTCTGGAAACATCTGGATCTCCAGAACATCACCTTTATCATATGCCTGCAATTTTTGAGTAATCAGACGGTGTCCTTCTTCTAATGTCATTCCGATCGGAATCGATTCGGGTGTGATTGCAATTGACATCTTCTCCAGAGCAGAAGCATTTTTCAGCAAGTGAATAGCAAACTCCATTTGCATTGGGGTGTAAAAGAACTGAGCAATT
The DNA here is from genome assembly GCF_963576675.1 of Euphorbia lathyris. Lineage (NCBI taxonomy): Eukaryota > Viridiplantae > Streptophyta > Magnoliopsida > Malpighiales > Euphorbiaceae > Euphorbia > Euphorbia lathyris. Next base: position 86,655,306 of record NC_088914.1, on the reverse strand, counting down.
ACCATTTGCTTCAGATATTGAGGTACATATGAAAGTTGAATAGTTTCTCCTTCTAGGTCTATTGGACAAGTCATCTGCAATCATTAACACATTGTATTGGTGTCAAAATAGAAGAAGATTTCTAGAATGGTCCCGGACCAAACTTGTCTTGGACCGTTCAGATGATGACACGTCAGCACAACTGCTGATGTGTCACCAGCTGAGTGGTTGGTCCGGGACCACAGTAGAATTTGCCAAGAGCCTATCGGTACAAATCTGTCCGAAGAGCACCAGCTGAGTGGTTGGTCCGGGACCACAGTAGAATTTGCCAAGAGCCTATCGGTACAAATCTGTCCGAACATTCTTAGGGCGTGTAACTTAGGACTTAACATGTAATCCTGTAATCCTAGATCAATGTACTCTTTTGTGACGGAATTTCAGAAATCTAGCTAAACTGCATTTGCTGTACATTTTGGGTAAATTGGATCGACGGTCTAAAGTTCAGGTCTGTTTCATAAAGGTGACTGAACTTCATTTTCTTTCAATGTGAACTCCGCGATTAATTTCAATAAATTCATTCTATCCAATTTGTATAAAAACTTGATGGAATGTTGAAGTCACACAGGAGACTTAACTCTATGTCAACTAAGAGTCATGTTAGACATATGTTGGACAAGGATGCAACTTATTAAAAAAAAACATTGTGGCTTAGGATATGACAAGTGACTGTCACGTTTCTACCACATAAACCATAAAAGTCAAACATGTCCAGCATTGCATTTAGTTGACATATAGTCAACTATTTTATGTGTCACATCAACATCTAATGAGTTTTACCTAGGTTGCACGGAAACAGAAACTGAAACTGTTATTGGAACTGAAATGGACACTGAAAAATGTTATTCTAAAAAATTATAGCTAGGAAACGGAAAAGAAACTGAAACGGATACAAAACGCAGAACTGCTAATAAAGAAGAGTTTCCGTGTTTTGTACACAAATTAACCAGAATGACTTGATTGAAATCAAATGTCAAGTTCAATGATTTTAGAAAGAAAATGAAATTGAGTAACCTATGTGAAAAAAGGTTAAAAGATTAAAAAATCCAATGACCGTCAACTCTACCATTTATGCGCTGACAGCAACATTAAACCACACTTAATACAAAGGGCTCAGCTCATCTTCCCAGGAATAGGGCGCGAGAATTTTTCTTGTCTGAGAAAATCTCCTCTAGACGACTCCAGGCCCTGACGGCGGTTGAATCGGTTTCAATGATTGTATGGAGAAGGTCTAGAGATATGGTGCTATAAATCCATTGTAGAACAATGGCATCGATACGAGACCAGAGGTCGGGGTTTGAGTGCTGTAGGGAATTGGCGGAAGTGTTTGTGGGTGGGGAAGGAATGATATGGTCTAGGACCTGGAATGCTTTGGCATGAAGCTTGAATAGGGTAGCCCAAGTAGGGTAATGCCCTTTTTCGATGTCTAGGGTTATTTTGATGAAGGTAGATATGTTGGATACGGTGAGAGAAGGATGATGATTATGGTTTATGTCTGTATTATTGGTGTTTGAATTTGCGGCAGGAGGTGTTGCGGTGGTGGAGTTTTCGGTGTTGGTGCTCATGACGGCGACGGAAGAGGAAGTAGGTGTTTTGGTTTTTCTGGTTCGGAGGAGGGTTGCCGGCGTCGGCCACGGCAGTAGATGAGAGAGAGGGGGATAGGTGTTTCGGTGTAGAGAGGAAGGGAAGAGGAGGAAGACTAGGGTTAGGGTTATGTCTCTGATACTATGTAACAGATTGAATTGTTCAGTGACTGTTATTGATAAGTAATTATGTTTATATACAGAATACAGTTCACGTTGTAGTGAATGTCTATTCCTACATTCTAGGCTAGTGATAAGGTAACAGATACAAATAATATATGCTTTACAAATAAATAAGATAGTCTCTAATATTAATCATATGTTAATGTGGTTAACTGTTTCCATGATAAAAAATTGTTCCTTACCCAGGCTAATTGCTAACATGATCCTGCATGAATTTTACTTCTCATTTCACTCCCAAAATTAGCATTGAACTATGCAGCATGATTGAAGGCTCAAAAAAGATTGAAATTTCTTATTTCATGCTGTGTTAACAACATCGGAAGTTGCAAAGTCCAACATTATACTCAGGTGCCACTGTAAATACAAGGATTTGAAGCCAAAGACAAGTATTAAGAGGATAAGCTAGGTTCATCACTTGGAAAAATCTTTTTTAGATTTCTTTTCATCCTAATTCGCCGATGAAAATTAGACAGGGGTTACGAATAACATACCGGACATGTAGAGTAGCATTGTATAAATAACCAAAAAGCCTAATTGCATTAAACATGAAACACCTAGAAATTCGAAAGATAGTTGTCTCACTTACCATCAAACAGAAAAAACTGAGATGGGGAAAAGCTTGAAGGATTGCCATAGTTTTCACCAAGCTGAATTCTGAGGGCAAGATAAAATGTAGGTCCAAGGAAGTCACCTGATTGAGCGTGCGTAATCTTGTTGGTGGTGCCCAATCAATCTGTAGAGAAAGACCACAGTGAAGTTGATAAGTTGTTAAATTAAAAACAAAAATTAGGAATAATGTATTTTTTTCCATCATGTCCTTAATTCAGCACATACCCAATCATCTAAGCTGACAACAGTAAGAGTCGTGAGCTGAGCATTCTGTTCTGGAAGATTAGTGAATATGCGCTCAAAATCCTCCATTGATACGGCGTAAGATAATTTTTCCAACTTGGGAGCTCCACTCAAGTTACATTTGATCTCATTAGAACAAAAACACTTCAAGTCAGTGAGATTTGGATTTGACAGTTGAACTTCTTCTAATCCATACGATCTGTAAACCACGAATTTCTGTAGCAGAGGTACTGAGCCAAGGCCTAATTTTTCAGGAAGGATACATTTAGTAATATCTAATCTCTTAAGGTTTACCAAAAACGAAAGCATTATATCCATGTCTTCTACTGGAAAATGTACACGAGAAAAACTAATAGAGCTTAACAAGCTGAACTGGTAGGTAAAATTTGATCCCAATATACAAAAATTCAACTCCAGGTGCCTCAGTTTGATTTCCACGTTATCAAAAAGCTCTGTCCTGAAAACATAGCCAGAATGGTATTCACCGGCTTTGCCATTCTTGAGACAATGTCTGCTACATTGTAACGAAAGACTTATATTTTCCACACCCTTGCGAAGTGCAAACTTCACCCATCGATCAATATATTCCTCAATTTCTCCATCGAGACAAAAATCAAGTTTAAATGACAGTGCATTCTCGCTCTTATAATATCGTAAGTACTGGTTAACTGCTTCCACGAATTTTTCTGTGTAAATGATGCAAGGCTTTTCGCAGGTTTTAAAAGACTCATAGTTTGAATCTGTCAAAAACAATTCTTCAAAATTAAATTGGAGCAAGGGTTCACATGCAGAGATATATTGCCATCTATGTGATAAGGCACTTGTTCTTACAGCATCCCTCAAACTAACGCAATATAAAATTCTACAGAGAAGCTCATCTGGCAGTCTGCTGATAAGATCCATATCTCCTGTGGCTGTGCTTGTTCCCTATCAACCAAAATTAATGTAAGACAGCATGCCATCCACTTAAAGAAAATGTTATCACCATCAATACCAAAACAACAGGCAGTTATTGGAGATCATTTCGGTGACAGCCATGTATAAACAGGATAACTTGCTAGCATATACATTCAAATTCAATACAGTTGAATAACAATTTGGCTCAGCAGCTTGTCAAGGAGAGAATTTATAGTAAAACTAAACTATCATTTTTTTACTAGACTCAAAACTAGCAATAACCCTTTCACCATTTCTTTTTACTGAGAAAATGCTCTGAGTGAGCAGGGGCAGAGACAGGGGGGCTGGCCCGGAACCACCCCTATCACTGATGGTTCTGGCCCCGTCGCTGAAACTACTTCTAGCATGGATGATTTCGGCCCCCGCTCTCCAGCAAATTAAGTTGGGAGTAGTTAATTAGCTAATTCAGTTTATATTTAATTACAAAATCCAACTTGATTAATACATGATAGGGGATAAATTTCTCTAATTTTGTTCAAAAAGACTCTGTCTTACTTTGGTAATTCTAGCTCAATTTTGGAGGTTTTACAGTGGCAAGGAAAAACTAGTTCTGAGCCACATGGAAAAACTAGTTCTAAGCCACTTAGATGATAAAATGTATATACATACCAGCCAAAAAAAAAAAAAAAAAAAAAAAACTGAGCCAAGTTCGATTTAGCAATGTGCAGAATTGGCCCGAGACTGTGTAAAATTGGCCCCAGCGGAGCAATTCCATTTTCGCCACTACGAGAGAGTATTCTAGAATTTCAAGATGTTCAAGACAAGCTTTGATATATCTTTTACTTACATATATATAAAGATGTTAGTGTTGCTACTTGCCATACAGCTTTGACACACAAATTAGGGATCAAGTTCTATCTTTCAAATTTTTACACAACAAACTATAGCATTGATAAAATCAATCAAAACAAAGTAGAAAGAAAAATCTCAGAAATTGTTAAAATCATAGCAACTAAACAACAAACTGGCTGTAAACTCCTCTCTATACATTAGCAGTCTAATCAAAATAAATATGCATATCTAATCTAATATTCGTTTTGACGAAATGAAAGATTAACAACTTCAACCATCATTTCCACCACAAAACCTGAAATCAATCATAAAAGAAAACTAAAACAATTCAAGAACACGAACAAATACCTTCTTCTCCGGTGGACCGCCGGCGGTTTCCGATAGTCTGCCGGCACTGGAATCCATCGATATGAGAAGAAACCTTCAAATAGAGAGTGAGGCAGGGGAAGTCGAGCTGTCAACAAGGAGAGTGTGAGTTGTTGAGACTATAGAAGGCAGTTACTTCATATTGATGCGTCATACAGTTGGGGTTTTATCTGCTATAAACACGCACATGAAGAGAAATGTTTTTGACCGTTCGATTGTCTCTATGGAATATATAATCTACGGTAGATGTGTAGGTTTTGGAATCTCACTGTAATTTGTGTCGGATAAACATTGCTCCTATTTATTTACTTATTATTTTTGTATATTTCTGATAAAATAAAACCATACAATCTTAATTTAAGTCAATTTTACACCTACTGTTTATGGGATTTTTTCATATACATTTTCATGTTTTGACGCAATTTTCTTAACTTCCATTATTTTACCACTTAATTAAGTTGAAAATTTACATATTTTTTTTATTAATAATAAAATTTCATCCTCTAATACTGGTTCAAATAGGAGGCGGATTCGCCCTTGCCTTTATACGTGGACAACTTTAATATCTGAAAGCCTACTGGGAAGAGAGAACTTCTACGATGGACCGAGTGCAATGGACACAACCAACGAAAAAAGAGAATCATATGCACAATTATCAAATTTCTATTGGCAAGGTCCAATGGACCAGGACCATAGTAGAATTTTTCACTGGAAAGGTTTCGATGCCTTTTCATATAACGCGTCCACATGGAGATAAGCCTATGAAGGAGCCTTCTCTCCTCTTTCTAACCTCTCTACCAGCTTGGATAGTTCATCCATTTTTTTTGCTTGTGTTTCTTATCTCCGTTCACAAAGATAACCTCATCCTCTCTTATTAGCAGGTCTTCATCTTCAGTATCCAGAACCTTTTTTGCCTTGGACGTTGATGCATTAACATTGCTTGCATCATAAGCAGCACCATTATTGACCATACTGGTATTGGACGCAATTTGAGCATGAGGAGCCTTTTTTACTGCGTAAGCTAGTAATTGTTTGACTGAGTCGTACCGAAACATGATCTCTAGCATCATCTTTATTTCAACCATCTTATCTTCAGGGGTAGACATAACTGGCGCTTTACTTTGCACAATTGGTCAATTCTGATTTGAGTCGGTGCTTTCGTGTGAACTGTTGTAACACAAACCCTCTCTGAAATGTTTCGTCATGACTGTCTGCTTAACCAATCGGCCCTTTGAAGTACAAGTCCAAATGGAGGTACTAGAAGCACCTGAAACATGTAAAGCACATCAATGTGATGCATATGACTCTATGATACATATTTGATGAGATGTATAATGCCAAATGATGTTTGACACGGTAGACAAACGTGAGAACGAGCCAACCAACAACACGAACAAATAATATAAGCAATCACACCTACATTGCAATAAAAAAACCACTCCCAACCTTATTCCTCCATAAGTGTATTGGTTCAAGAATTCCTCTTTTCCTAGATATTGACTTAATTTATTTGTCAACATGGGACAAATAAACCCGTCTCTCAAAGTAACCAATGCAACATTTTGGTATCCTAAAGGAAAATCACTATAGCTGCTTATATGAGCTTGAGATTCACCTGACTTGGGGTACTAAAAGATTCTCAAGCACAATATACCTATGTCTCTCCTTGTTTAGGAGTTCTAGCAATTTATGGGGGTACATCTAATGAGTGTTTTACACATATGCACACCTGAATGCTTTAGGAACATATGGAATGTATACACATGTAAAACAGAGCTAATCGGGACCAAATGTGCCACTATGCAAGTGCAGTGGTGCGATACAACAATAATATTTTTAAAGAAAATTCAATTGTATATTTTTATTTTTCAAACCTTTAAGTAAGTGTAATTCGTTTTAATTTGTCCCCGGCAGAGACGCTATTATAAGCGCCACGTGTTGTAAACCGTCGCTTAACGTTGTCTTATGAAGCCACTTGGTGGATCCTTTCCGACGTAGGCTTTATTTTAGCAGTTTTAGAACTGCTTTTTTTTTATTATCCTTTTTATTATCATGTTTTAATGTTACATTTATCAGAGTTGCCACTCGGGATTGAAGTCCGAAAAAAGTAAACAGATGACGCACACGCTCACATAATGTCATCTCTTCAGAGATAGGTTCGTGAATTATCACATGGTAAAGGGTTTGATTAATAAATTTATACAATTGGCTTTTGGTTAAAATACTAACTATAATCTAGTGCTTTTCCCTGTTTTTTATTCGTTATCACACAATTGTAGAAAACGCGAAATAAATGCGAAATTATAAATTACATTTTAATTTTCACATCATAAAAGTTATGCAACTGTTCTAGTCCTAAAAATAAATCTATTGAACATGCAAAATAAATAAACGTTAGCTGCGAGACATTGGGACCTGTATTTGGATTTACACTACGATGTCGGACTCGATAAAATAGAACTCAAATAGATCCTATAATTCTAGCACATCAGCATGGTATTCGATCCGGAATCTAGATCTACTTATTCTAGTGGGTTAATTTTATTCCTAAACTACTCTTTAACCCATGATTAACTGAATATTACATGTAAACAATTAAAATGTTATTTTAATCTACTGGAATTGAAAAATAATTAAAACAACAACTACAACCCAAACCCGAACAAAAGGGAAACAAGCAAAATTTATGGGTTTCTGGTACTGTAGCCGATCGGCTACGGGTGGCTGATCGGCCATGTCGGTAGGCGATTGGCCATCTTCACAAAAGCCCAGAAATTTTACTAGAATTTTGAAAACAACAACGAAATGGAACGAATTCAAATACATATATACATCTTAAGAAAAGCTTTTAACCACTTCAAAGAGTTATCTTCTGAGCTTTGATGCAACTTTTAAGTAGAGGTAGACTCATGAATGCAATGCAACTTTTAAGTAGAGGTAGACTCACAAACGCAATCGAAAGGGAACTAGCAACCGAAACCCGCAGACAGTGACTTGATTGTTTGAGAATAGATTACAAAATAGAATAAAATGGTTGTAATTTGATGATTAGAAACCTTTCCTTGCCTATTACCATATTAGTCTCTATATTTTGACAAAACACATTGTTTAGTCTCTGTATTTTAAAAAACATATGGTAAAGTCCCTAACGTTTTTTTCGGTGAACTGTTTAGTCCCTAACGTTTTTCTCAGTGAACTGTTTAGTCCATGTTGTTAGACTCTCATGAAGATTCTGTTAGTCAATTAGGATTTAGATTATTCTTTTCCTTTATTTTCCTTTCTTCTAAACTCTAATGCATCTGAAATTAACTTTGAGTGTTCTTCTTCTTGATTTTTTTCTTAATCGTTTAAATTCGTAAGCATTTAGTCTGTTCTTTTTGTTGTTCTCCATACAAATAGCTTCTTCTTCTAAATTGGATTTTCTCTTCTGAAGTTTGAAGGTAAATAGTAAATGGTAATTTAATCATTTTCGAAGTCATAAACAGTAAAAAATCTAACAAATAGACGGAAGGACTAAACAATTCACTGAAAAAAGGTTAAGGACCTTACCATGTGTTTTTAAAAATACAGGGACTAAACAATGTGTTTAAATATAGGGACTAATAAATTAATTACCCAAGAATTTACCCTTAATTTGGTGCTTACCCAAGACAACACACAAGAAAACTCTACTTTTCTCACTTTCTCTCACTAATCTCTCTCTAGAACTCTATGTAGCTTTTAGGATTCTTTTTTTCTTTCTGAAAATTCCGGTCCCATCATTCTGAACCACCCTCCTTTGATAATTCGTGTATCAGGTCTCAACCCACCATCCAAATGCTCCCTTGATTTTAGGAGGTTGTGGGAAAACTCCCACACCTGACGTGATACCAACAGTGGCGGAACCCTGCCGCGGCTGGAGCCACCGATGGCCGCCGGAAAATGGTGGTAGAAGTTTTCTCAGCCACTATATTTATTCTGGCGTGGAAGCAAGGAATCTACTCTGTATATTAGGTCAAGGTTGAAGAAGGGTCTTTTCGTAATTTTGTTTTCTAAAAAGCTAAGATGAAATGGCGCCGTTTTGGTTTAATGAACCAATATGATCCTAAACAACAACGGTGTTTGAAATAATAAAAAGTTTTAAATGATAAATTACATCTATGACTACTGAACTTTATTTTTTTAACAGTATGGCTATCAAACATCAAAATTTAACATAAAATGTCCACTGAATTTTAACTAACTTCTCAAAATGATTATTAACGACCTCAAAATGAAAATATTCAAGAATTAAAGTTGTTCATAAAAACATTTACTATGAAACCACATTATTTATTTTTCAAAATCACCATTTTTTGGAACTTTCTCTCTTTAAGATTTCACTCTCTCTCCTAATCAAACAACACCTAGATAACCTCAAAACGAAAAATTTCAAGAATCAAAATTTCTTTGAGTATCATTAATTCTTGGAATTTTTTAATTTGAAACCGTCAATAGTCGTTTTGAGACGTTGAGTGACCACATATATTAGAAAGTAAAAATTAAGTAACTTTTATGTTAAGTTTTAAAGTTTAATGATTATACCATTAAAAATCAAAATTCACCCATAGGTGCAATTTATCCAAGTTTTAAATCAATTATCTTGCTTACCCTTCAAAACAAAAAAAAATCCTTCCATCATTTTTTACAACTAATTAACTACTATGGCTTGAGTGAATTTGCCCCACACACACACAACGCAACATTATTAATTTTTTTCATCATATTTTACATTACAAAACTTACAACATTATTAATTTTTTTCATCATATTTTACATTACAAAACTTGTTGAGTATTTGAACCCCGGATCATTCCAAATCCTAGTTCTGCCACTGCATACCAAGCAACTACGGTATAACCTCTTATATAATCTACCAATATATCTATACAGGGCATCGAAATCCTTTAGGGAAGCTTTATCGAGATAAGTGAAATCAATACATAACTGCCGCCATTGTGCGGTGGGTTTGGAGTTTTTTTTTGTCATTTTTTGTTAAAGTTTCCAGTTTTTTTTTTGTCATTTTTTGTTAAAGTTTCCACTTCATCACTGTTATAAAACTCGGATCGGACCAATCGGTTGAACCAGAAATCGGCTAGATTACCGATTGGATTGGTTTGTTGCATTTGCAATAGACCAGTCAGAACCAAAAACCAGTGGTCTGACCAATAACCAATGTGACTCCAATTTAATAAAAATTTGAACTAAAATAACTGTAAGCAGCTTACAATTTTTACTCCACTTGTTCTACTTAGTTGATTTTATAGTACCTAGGTATCCTTGGTTCTACTTATATTTCCGATGTGGGATTATATATTATTGAAAAATTACCAATATAATCCAGCCAATTTTTGTTTTTTTATGAAAACAGCACAATTCTTTATAAAAAACAGTTTTTTCATTTTCTTCAAAGGGACCAACCTTTTTATTATTTCTTTTGAGAGGGGATCAAATAAACACACTTGACTTCAATATATTACTATTATACCCCAAATTATATATAATTTATCTTATATGTCATATTGATGTATCAGATTATATATAATTTATAAAAAATATTTCAATATATATAAATATTTTTATTTCTTTATTAAATTATTCGGTTCGACCAATCCAAATCATCTGATCCGACTAAGTGACCCTTAACCCAATTATAAATCCGGTCCAGTTCTGACTAACATTTTGATACAACTATTGGAATTTATTTATCATTTCTGAAACTGTTGATATTTAGTCGACTTAGCATAAAATTTTATCTTTAAAGTAGAAGATATGCTAAATTGTGTTATGTTTCTTTTATTCTATTTATGGACATCAATCTAGGGATTTCAGTGTCATGAAACCGTTTTAGTTAAAATTAGTTAAGGTCCAATCATATATCTTATATTAATTTCTGACACATCTCCACACGTAAATACCCTTTGGGCTTGCAGGGTGCACAACACAGACCCATCCCGCCATTTGTTTTTAATTCCACACATTAATGAGGTTGACAGCTGATATCATGTTAGGGAACCGATTGAACTAAAAGCTCGAACTGATAGTTAAGGTCCAATCATATATCTTATATTAATCTCTGACATTCAGTCCATCGGGCAAAACCTGTAATATATAATGGGGCAGATATATGGATACTCTGTTTGCACTTATAGGCCTGGGATGAAATTTTACCCTTTTGATGGGTACATAGCTCTTCATTTAACTATTTGTAATATGGAGTTTTTGAAGCTTACCATGTTTGCAGGTAAGCTTTTCATTTCATAATCCCATTCCTGCAAATTCCTTTGAATAGACAAGCTAGTATGGATGTTCGGTATTAACTAGGATATAAAAAAAAAGGTGCTACGCTATGAAGGAGGGATCTCCAATTAAGTTCAACAACAAGGTAAAGCTAATTTTGGTTTGTGGAAATTTTATTAGAAGATTGCAGTCCTCCCATGAGTTAAGGATCTCATTTGGCTGTTAATTTCTTCATATCATTCAATAAGAACTGCTCTAAAAGCGCACCATGTTCCTATTTTTGAGGTCTATCCTTTGTGTGGTGTTTATGATGAAACTATTTATCACACTCTTGTAGTTTGCTCGATTGCTAAACAAGTGTGGAGTTTTTCTCCCATAAGCGATATGAGTCCTCTTTTCATTACGGAATCATATTCTTAGCTTTTAGTTAATACTAGCAACGATCAAGAGAATGTGAATTCTATGTTAGCTCTTATTATTTCTGATTGTAAGGAAAATTCATAATTGTTATGTTCAGTTTGTCAAGAATTTACGAATTTAATAGCTCATACTTTAGCTAGGACGACTAATTCTATGTCAGATTACGGAGATTAGAGCGCTTTACACCTCCATTTCTTGTATCGGTTTTGAGAAGTGATTAAAAATTTCGAGCAAGATCACATCCCTCATTACGAACTTGTACACATGCTTCTAAAGCTACCCGATTAGCTATGGCACCGGGTGCATTTCCCGAGGGGTGCCCTAAAGTTCCTCCATAGTTGTAGTACGGAATCATCTCCAAAGATCTCGGTCAGAGCAGGCATATGCCAAACGTGAATACCCTGAAGCTTTCCCAAAAAAAAAAAATTTCTTCTTTTCTTTTAACTTTTTTAAATCAATTTTTATAATTATTACAAATCACTTCTATTTAAGATAAATAGCTACAATATCTTTTTACGAATTATTGATTTTGCAAATTAGCATACCACTTATTATAAACTTTTAAACCACACCCCTTATAAATCACATGTTTTTTTTTTCGTTTTTTTTTGTTTTTTTTGCTTTGCTTAAAGTTAAAAGGGTAATTAATTTATTAGTCCCTATATTTTGACAAAACACACTGTTTAGTCCCTGTATTTTCAAAAACACATGGTAAAGTCCTTAACCTTTTTCTCAGTTGATAATATCGGGATATTATCGCAAGGACCAAAGGAGATAATCGCCTCAAATATGCCACATGGCATAAGAAACCGCCCGGCGGATCCCCCTGGGATAGCTCTAAGAGATCCGCTGGCGGATCTCTAAGGCGAATCTCTCCATTTACTTAAATAACGGCTAACCGTCAACTCGGCCATAACGATCATTAAATGAATCATTAATAGTCTTAACCCGCCAGGTTAAGAGTAACTTGTAACCGCCATTAAATGAGCATTAATGGAGACTCTCTGGTTACCTAGGAGTTACAAATCTATCTACTATAAATAGCCTACGTCTAGGCTATCAAGGTACATTCACTCATACTTACTTTTCACTAAGCTTTGTCCATTCAGTTTATTCGCCATATTTGTTACTGACTTTGGCATCGGAGTGTCCCCAGCCGATCCCAACGGCGCCTCACAGGGACGTGGTCCGATCAGAAGTTTCATTTGTGTTATCAATTGGTGCGGTGAACGTGGAATCCTTAACCCAATAAAGGATTTTCGGTCACATTGAAACATCATGAATGATGAAATACTAAATCCCTCCTCGGGGATCGAGTCACCAGTAATCACACCATCCAGTGTCGGGCACACGGGTACGACCGCTCCCACAATGAATATCGATGGAAATATGCCCCCAGCATCCTTCCTTGATATTTGTGTTCTGGATATCGAGGCGCGATATGGGATTGAAATTGGAGACCGCCTTCGAGCGTTCACAACTATTCCTTATAGTAGTACGGTTTCTACGTCAGTGGTCTCGTCTCTACCTCCGTTAAACTTTGGTCTAGGACCAGGGGCTCGTAGCTCTTCATTCCTTCAAGCTCATAATGTTGACTCTACGGTAACTACCACGGCGCCAAGTGGATCACGACCAGTTATGAGGGAGCTGTTTCCTGGCGAAGGAAGCCGTATGAATGATGTGGTCCCCCCTGGCGGATCAGAAGTTCCAAGGTTTAATCTTGATGGGCCGAATGTACCCAGACGACCACGAACGAATTCGTCCCTTGGGGGATTTAAAGAGCCCATTCGCAAAAAGCACAGAAAGAACAAAGATAAGCAACCAAGATCTCCTTCGCCCCGGCGAGCAAAATCTTCACGCCGTGGCAGATCTCCTCCATCTACTAGTCGTAAAAGGAGTAAGAGACCGGAAAAAACGTCTCATTTAGGAGGACCGCCACCCCATCCATCTTCGGGAACTGTTGGACACACTCTGACAGGAGGTCAACAAGGAGGAAACGAGCTGAATCCTCCAAACAAAGGAAGTGGGGGAGGAGGCAATGGAGGAGGAAGGGGAGGCGGACGAGGAGGACATTCGCCATCGGATTCATCGTCCGAATCGAGTTCTTCATCTTCTCCGAGCAGATCGCCACGAAGAGATCGTCCCAGGGCGGAGCCGGAGAATTTTGATGACAGAGTCAGAGCCCTAGTGCTTCAAATGAATGAAGAAAATGCTAGGCATAATCCATTCGCCAATAGGGATTCGCCTTTTGCGGCTTGGATTGAAGCAGAGGAAACTGAAAGAGCGTTTAAAATCCCTAATTTGGCAATTTATACAGGTAAAGACAATCCGGAAGCTCATGTTCGAAAATACAGAATCATGGCCAGACTCAATCGAGCCACCGAACCTGTGCTTTGCAAAATGTTTATCACCACGTTAGGAGGCCCGGCTTATTTGTGGTTTCAATCCCTACCTCCAGGCTCAATAAATAGCTTCGATCAATTGAGCAGGGAATTTTGTGCTAAATTCGCCGGTTGCATTCCTGCAGTGGTGAAATCCGGAAAGCTTTTTGAGTTAAAACAAAAGGCGAATGAATCCCTCCGAGACTATGTAGACACTTTCAATCAATTGTGTATACAGATCGTTGACGTAGACATCTCCGTAGCTGTGGAATGCTTTGTGAGAAACACTACTTGTAAAAGTTTGCAAGAAGACCTCATCCGCAAGAAACCAACTAGCATGGCGGAATTAATGGAACGTTGCAAAGATTTTATAGAGGTAGATGATATTCGCCGAGGCTCACCATCATCGCCAAAGAAGGATCGAGGCGAATCCCGCTCTCGAGACCGAGATCGGGACAGAGACAAACGTCAAGATTCTCCTCGAAACAAACGAAGAGATTCCAGGAACAAATCAACATTTGTCACCTCCTTCACACCTCTTAATGCTTCTAAAAGTGAGGTTCTTATGTGGATCGAGAACAGCCAGCACAAACGGAGCATTTCATACCCCGAGCCAAAAGGGGGGGAGTATACCAATAAAGGTAAGGATCCTAAAAATTATTGCAAATATCACAGGAAAAATGGCCATGATACGGATGCTTGCTGGGAGTTAGCTCGAGAAATTGAACGACTCATTGAAAGAGGTAAATTGGATCGGTTCATCCGAACGGAGGGAAAAGACGATGATAGATCCAAGGAGGATTCAAAGAAGAAAGGAAAGGGCACTATTAATGTCATAGCTGGCGGACCTGGTTATCAGCCAGCATCAAAAAAGACAAAAATGATCAACCTTGATGGGATATCGTTAAATCGCCCTTTTTCAGACGCAGGTCCGGAGATTGCACCCCATGCGGATGCACTGGTCGTCACAATGATGGTTGAAGGCTGGGAAATTAGACGGGTGATGATTGATACGGGAAGTTCATGTAACGTCATCACTCGAGAAGCATTCATTAAACTCAAAGTTGATCCTGTCCAAGTGGAACCAACTATGGTCGATATTCTAGGAGTCACTGGTCATACCATTCAGACGAAAGGCCAAGTTATTTTGGAGTGCGAACTTGCTGGGGATGATCAAGTTTGGAAAGGAGATCTGGAGTTCTCAGTCCTAGATAGACAATTGGCCTACAATATTATTCTCGGACGACCATTTATCTCCGAAGTTGCGGCCCTTATCTCTATTCGCCATCTAACACTTTACATTCCTACGGTCAAGGGGGGAGTGATGGTTAGAGGTTGTCAAAAAGTGGCTCAAGAAACTTATTCGGCTTCGTTAATGATTCGCCCTCAATCTAAAAAGAAAACAGAAGAGGAATGCACTACAATAGCAGTGGATAAGGATGATGCGGAGGACAATACATTACCACACATGGCGAATCTCTTGAGCCGACGTGAACACTTAGTCAGAGAATGAAATGCACCTATGGTCTTGAGTACTCTTTTTTCTTTAACAAGCTTTTTCCCACGAGGTTTTTCTTGTTAAAGGTTTTAATGAGGCTCATTTGCAAAGACCTATTTCCTGTAATAAGGTGTTTCTTCCATTAATAAAGATTGTTGGTTTTATTATCCATTTTCTTTTTTATGATTCACTACTGCAATATCAATATTCCAGTCATAAAAAGGAGGCATCCAACACTCCTCACAATCACAACAGATCCGCCACTTGGCAGATCATGGTCACCAATAGAGTTAAAACGATCCTTGGACGCAAGGTCTTTACACTCTCTTGTCCTTCCCTAAGAAGGACTTACAAGTCCTACGGGCGGATCGTTTCACCTCAAAGATAGGTGGCAAAACGAACCCCTGGGCAGCTTTACTTCCTCTAAGGAGGAATAGAACAGCTTCAAACCTTCACAAAGGTTCATACGGTGAAGTATGGCTGGCCACCTACTTCAAACAAAAATCCTGAACATATTCACATTCAAAACACTATCGGGCACAAAAGTGTAAAAGTGAATTAAATAGCAATGTTTGGAATCATACTGGTTTTTACAAAAACTTATACAAACAAAAACTAAATGATAGAAGGGGCATCCCCTTTTACGCTTCCCTCACCAACAGGGCACACTGGAGGATCCTTTTTCTCCACAGTTGTAGATTCGCCACCAAGAGATACCTCCTTGTCTCCTTTTGGTTCTGAATCAGCCTTAGACGGTATCTCCTGAAGATCATCCTCCACAGCTATGGTAGAAGGCTTAGCCTCAGGCAAGGTTCCTTTCATCCATCTTCTTACATAATCGCGGAGATACCCCTTGGCATCAAGCATCTTCTTGAACCTCGCCACATCCTCCGGCTCAGGAACGGCGAACTCAGGATCTGTAAAATCGATTCCGGGATGAGCTAAGGAGAAATACGCCATAAGCATCTCGCCATAAAAAGAATGCTTGTTCGCCTGCCGTGTATTCCGCCTCCCCGAGAGCATCTTCATGATTTTTAGCATCGAAGGCTATCTTTGCCTTTAACTTCTGTATCTCCTCGTCTCGGAGAATCAAAGCAGCTGTGGCAGAGGCCAAGTTCGCGTTAGCGGAAGAAAGGTTGGCATTGACAACGGCAAAGGAAGAATTGGCATTTGCCAACTCTTTCTCCAGCTTCTCAACAGTAACCCTATCTTGAAGCAGCCCGTTCTCTAAGGTACGAAGGCGAGCGTACAGCTGAGAAAAGCAAAACAAGTTAGCCAAAAAGCAGAAACAAAGAAATCATCACGTTCTTCCAAAAAACTTACTGAAAGAAGCTTCGATTTCCCCTTTTGGACGTGGATCGATCTGGGGATTTGGTCATAGCCCCTTTGTACTTCTCCTACTTGTCCTAGAGCTTCGTCCAGGTTATTCAAAAGCGATTCATCCTCGAAAGTTCGTCCAGCCAACTTGGCAGACCAAGATTCGCCAGTACTGGGCTTCACCGACTGCATAAGTAAGAAAGACCATACGCCACTTCAAAATCTGACAAGCAGGCAAAAGAATTAAGAGATGCATTACCTGAACCGTTTTTTCAGTAGTCTTGGCGGATTTAATGGCATCCGCCATTATCTTGGTACTCCCAACGGTGTTGGGCCGCCTCTTCTTTAGAGGCGGATCAGCAGTCGTCTCCATAGGGCGTTTGCCCGTATCAGTTTGAGGGATGGCCTCTTGATTTTTCTTGCGGGCTTCCTCTTCTCGAAATTGCATGCGCGTCTCTGCAAGAGCACGATTTGCCTTAGATGCAGCCCTGCCAAAAGAAGATATCAAAATAAATTAAAGCTCCAAAAATAAATAAGGTACCTTGATCAAATTGAGTTATTTTCGAGTAAACAAGTTGATCCTCCACTCGGCGGATCAAAGGAATGTCGCTCATCATGAAGGCTAAGGCATCCTCATAAGTCCAGGCATCTGCCTTAATTTGCTTCATGAGATCCGCCACAGCCTCATCACCAAGCGTTAAGATTCGCATGTCTCCCGCCATGTGTAGTGGACGAGAGTTCCAGACTAAAGGAAAGTCCAATGGCTCGTCCTCCTTTATCCTCACATAGAATAAACTCTCATCCCAGCTGTGCACGTTAGACATTTTGTGGTAGAAGGGCGAATAAACACCAAATTTGGCGAATGTAAGATAAGACTCTGACTTCCTCTTAGAAGGTTTGTGAAAGGCTCTGAAGATACGGCCATTATACGTTACGCCTAAATTTGACGCCAGATAGCAATCCAAGGCCATATCGAGCCAACCATTAGGATGTAGTTGGCTGACAGCGATGTCAAAATACGAGAGGATATCCGCCATCATCTTGGGAAGAGGAAGGCGAAACCCTCTCTCAACATAACTACAAAAAACAGTAAAAAAGCCTGTCGACGGATTGGAAGGGCGTTGATGTGAAGCAGGGAGTTGGGTTTCGTAGTTTTTAATCCATGGAAAGCGATCTGATAGGTTCGCCAAATCCGCGGCACTCATGCGAGACGAAGTGGATTCTGCTCGAGGTGTCTTCTTCCTAACAGGAACAGAAGAAGAAGCCATTGAACCCAGAAACCGGTTACGGGCACCGGCCGGAGCGAAACTAGAAGAAGGATTTCCAGAGGAACGAGTCCGATAATGGCTCTGCGCCGAGTTATTGAACTCAGCTAAATCGGAATTAATTTCTCCAGCGAGAGATTGGGAATCCTCTGACGAAAACGAAGACGAGGACCAACTAAAATCTACTTCAATGCGAGGAGAAGATGGCAAATTAAAAAGTTCTGAAGTTGACCCCGAAGACGAAGATGAACTTTTAAACATTCAAAAAATGATGTAAAGAACACTTACATAGAAATGCAGAAGCTTGAGGTTTCTGAGAAAAAGCTCCGAAAAACAGAAGAAAATGGAAAGCAAGGGAGAAAGAGAACTCCGGAGAAGGAAGACGGCTTTTTAAAACGCTCCTAGGGCAGTGTGATTACACATGTCAACCATCAAAGAACCTCGAACAGAGCGCTCATTAATGCGGAAGCGTGTGACGGCGCGCAGAAGTCTAAAAGCCCTAAAGGACTTTAAAGGCATTTTTGGGGGGGCTTCTGATAACATCGGAATATTATCGCAAGGACCAAAGGAGATAATCGCCTCAAATATGCCACGTGGCATAAGAAACCGCCCGGCGGATCCCCCTGGGATAGCTCTAAGAGATCCGCTGGCGGATCTCTAAGGCGAATCTCTCCATTTACTTAAATAACGGCTAACCGTCAACTCGGCCATAACGATCATTAAATGAATCATTAATAGTCTTAACCCGTCAGGTTAAGAGTAACTTGTAACCGCCATTAAATGAGCATTAATGGAGACTCTTTGGTTACCTAGGAGTTACAAATCTATCTACTATAAATAGCCTACGTCTAGGCTATCAAGGTACATTCACTCATACTTACTTTTCACTAAGCTTTGTCCATTCAGTGTATTCGCCATATTTGTTACTGACTTTGGCATCGGAGTGTCCCCGGCCGATCCCAACGGCGCCTCACAGGGACGTGGTCCGATCAGAAGTTTCATTTGTGTTATCATCAGTGAACTGTTTAGTCATTCCGTCTGTTTGTTAGATTTTTTTTACCGTTTATGACTTTAGAAATGACTAAATTACCCTTTACTATTTACCTTCAAACTTCAGAAGAGGAATTCAAATTTAGAAGAAGAAGCTATTTGTATGGAGAAAAAGAAAAAGAACAAACCCAATGCTTACGAATTTGAATGATTAAGAAGAAAATCAAGAAGAAGAACACTCAAAGTTGATTTCAGATGCATTAGAATTTAAAGGAAAGGAAAATAAAAGAAAAGAAGAACGCAAATCCAAATTGACTAATAGAATCTTCATGAGATTATAACGGCAGGGACTAAACAGTTCACCGAGAAAAACGTTAGAGACTTTACTGTGTGTTTTTGAAAATATAGGGACTAAACAGTGTGTTTTATCAAAATATAGGGACTAATAAATTAATTATCCAAGTTAAAATAGGCATAGTATCCAATTGAGTATTCAAACTAAAACTACCAAAATTATCAATTAGGTCTATGAACAATTGATAATAATTATCAATTGAGTCATTATCCTAGTAAAAATCATCAAAATCCTTTAAGAAAATCATTTGAACAATTTCAGATTCTTTTCCTCAAATCCATTTGGAGCCAATATAAAAATCATTATAATACATGTGAAATAGTGACATTTTCTGATTTTATGATGAGATAATGACTGAATTGGTTATTTTTGCTTAATTCAAGAATTTAATGGATAATTTTGATAGTTTAAGGTCTTAATTGATTTTAAAGTTTTAGTTTAGAGACCATACAATAGTAGGCTAGCTGATGAAAACTACTAAATAGTAAGCGGCATGACATCGTTTATAAGACGAAAGCAAATGACTATGTTTCAGTTGATGTGGGTACTTATCAAAGTGTTAAATGCATCGTTGGTCACTATTTCAAAATGGTCACTCAACTTCAATTGTTCTCAATAAAATCATTCGGCCATGACATTATTCTGATGCATTTTAATCACTAAAATCGCCAAAATGACCTAGTTGAAACAAAACTCGAAGTTAACTTATTTTATTAAAATAAATTGAAGTTGAATCAAAGTTTTAAGATAACCATATACACCTAGGGGGCGTTTGGTTCAAACTTCGGAATCAGAATTGGAATCAGAATCGGAATGTTACGGAATTAGAATCACAATGACTATTTATTTATTTTGTTTGGTTTAACTCGGAATCCAATTACTTTTAAGAGTGTTTGGTTCAAATTTCAGAATTGGAATCAAAATCAAAATCAAAATTGGACAAAATTAAAATTTCTTAAATTTTAATAAATAAGTAAAATATGAAAACTATTAATTATAAACCACCTGAAAAAATTAATTATAAAAATATTTATAAATTAGATTAATATAAATAAATAAGTAAAATATGAAAACTATTAATTATAAGCCACCTGAAAAAATTAATTATAAAAATATTTATAAATTAAATTAATATATAAATAAATATACTATATTATAGTAAATAGAAATTATTATTCTAAAAAAATTCTATATTATATTTAGGGCTGTAAATGAGTTGAGCCGCTCATGAGCGGCTCGGTGGTCAGTTCGATAAAAGTTTGGCTCGACTCGACTCGATTTGTAAATGAACCGTTCATGAGCACGATTTACTGACTCGCTTCGTAAACGAGCCGAGCTTGAGCAGGCCAAAGCTCGCGAGCAGGCTCGATTAAAAGATTTATAAACAAATTTTAGTTTTGCATAAAACTATATAGTTTTGTGTTAGTTCACGAATATCTAAACTTAATATTATTTGCTATTAGATGAGTTCGTTCACAAACATAATGAATGAGTAATAGACGAACTATTTGTAAATATCTTGTTTATTTATTCACGAATTTTACTTGTGAGCTTCTTTATGTACACAATTAAAAAGTTATTTGCGAGAAACTGTATAAATATAATTAACGATTTACTCACAAACACTTCATGGTTAGATAACTTTTTTAATGAACCAAGATCAAAGAGGATTGAGACTCGAAACAAGCTCGAAGCTCGGCTCGAGCTCCTTTATTTTCTAATAAGTTGAGCCAAGTTTGAGTAAGCCAAAGCTCGGTCCAGGCTCGAGCTCGTTAATTCTATAGCGAGCCGAGCTTGAGCAGACCAAAACTCGGCTCAGCTTGATTACAGCCCTACTTATATTATATAATACTATATTCTTTAAAAAAAAATGAATATACTATATTATAGTATATATATATATATATATATCGCTTTTCAATTTTCCTTTGTTACTATTTAGACAACTCACCAAAAATACATATAAAACTCTTTTTGTTTATTTCTATCTGCTTCTGTTATTATATATAGCCTAACCCAATAACAGAAGCAAAAGTGTTAAAAGTTTAGGTGCCTTCTATGCTTACTTTGTGAAAAACAAAGTAAGCATAAAAGGCACCTATAGTATAGATATAAGGAATGAATAAATGATTTTTCAATTTTGATCCAACACTAATATGTGGGGAATGAATTCAATTTATTATAAATTATAAATAAATAAATAAATAAATATATATATATATATATATATATATATATTATAAATGACTTTTTAATTTTCCTTTGTTTTTTTTATAAAATAAGTACATCATTTCATAGATAAAAAACATCAAAGTACAATAAAAAAACCTTACATAAGTACCTTTAAAACGTCATTTCAATTTTCCTTTATTACTACAACTCATCCAAAATACCTTTAAAACGTCCTTAATTATTGAAACATTTTTATAACCCTATTTATAAATACTTAATTATTGAAACGTCTTTGATAAATTATAGTTTATAACTTTCATTTTCATTTCATTTAATTACTGTAAATAATGTGTTTCTAACTCTTGATAAATTTGTATCTTGATTTTGTACATAAATATGTTAGATTCTCTTGTTTGTTTCTAGTTTTTCAACTATAATATATTTGTACATGTCAAAATTATATAGTTAAATATTAGATTTAATAGATTTAATTTTCACTAACTGCAATTCTGAATTCATTAAGTTGAACCCGTCCCATAAATTAATCAATTAAAACAAATAATTTTATAAAAGCAACTTAATGAACCTGGATACTCTATAACTAAATAATAATAATAATAATAATATCTTTCAAAAATAAATAAATTAATAGACTTAATATATTAATCCGCTAAACTTGTTCAAAAAAAAATAACTGGCATTGAACTTTAAAGGATACCATGTTAGTCCCTAAACTTGTTTGAAGATTTAAATATAAACTTAATATGCCAATAAAAAAAATTTGAAATAGTATTTATTTTAACGATAAAACTGAAATAGTATTTATGATATTAATATATTAGTTATGATATTTCAATTTCTTAATTACCATTAATATAGATAATTTAAACTTGTATATTTTCTCATACGATCCAAACTAAGCGAAAAGGCCTCTAAAACGCATCTTACAAATTCTCTCTGCTTCCGCTATTATAGATAGTATAGAAGTTAAATATTAGATTTAATAGATTTAATTTTCACTAACTGCAATTCTGAATTCATTAAGTTGAACTCGTCCCATAAATTAATCAATTAAAACAAATAATTTTATAAAAGCAACTTAATGAACCTGGGTACTCTATAGCTAAATAATAATAATAATAAATAGAATAATAATAAGGGTAAATAATTATGTTTTTACTTAACACACTAGTAAGTCCATCATATTATTATAAGATCCTTAAGTTTTACCTTAATCAATTCTTTAGTCCTTCCATTTGTTTTTATAAATGAAAGTCCAAATTTGCCCATAGTTATATACATAAAAAAAAATTTATCTTTTAGTTTCAAATTTAATATAATTAATTTTAATGAAGTTTTTGAACTACATATACATCGAAATTAATATACTTTAAAAAATGTGTTATTAATTTTCTTAAATTGTAATTATTTTTTTCTTTATTTTTTAATATAATATCTTTAAACTAACATTAAACATTATTATAAATTTTTAAAAGATCATATATTTTTTTTTCTTCATTCGTAAAATTTATTAGAATCGTAAAAACTTTTTACAATGATAGTCTTACTCCTATTTTAATAATTTTTGAAATATTTTTCATTCATTTTTTTAGTCAATAAATTTTACGTTATTAAATTAAAGTTCTATACTTGTTATATAAAAATTAATAAATCAATTACTTTATATTGGAGAGATTGTAATTATGTAGGAAAAAAGAGAAACAAATATAAAATAAGAAAAATAGATGTTTTATTATTAAAACATAAAGTAAATGGTAATTTTGGTATTTTAAAATTTATTTAGTATAGTTTGACCATTGACCAAAGCATAAAGATTAATGAGTTAACAAAAATAAAAACTGAGGGACTATATAATTATTTCTAAAAACATAGAGACTAAGTGGTGTATTAAGTAAAAACACATGGACCTTATAATTATTTACCCTAATTTTTTTTTTTGGTGTTTTTTGCTTTGTTCGGGTCTCGGTAAAATTTTCCAGGGGTTCGGGTCTCCTTTTTTTCCTCCCTTGTGCATTGAGCTTCATCCTATTTATAGGCATGGAGCTCCCAACAATTAGTTTATCCTTGGCTCCAAGTAAACTTGGAGCCAAAGATTAGCTAAATTAGCAATTATTAATAATAGACTCAATATATTAATCCGCTAAACTTTTCCAGACAAAATTAACTGGCATTGAACTTTAAAGGGTACCATGTTCTCTAAACTTGTTTGAAGATTTAAATATAAATACTTAATATGCGAATAAAAAAACTTGAAATAGTATTTATTTTAATAAATTTATTTTAACGATAAAACTGAAATAATATCTATGATATTAATATATTAGTTATAATATTTCAATTTCTTAATTACCATTAATATAGATAATTTAAACTTGTATATTTTCTCATACAATGCAAACTAAGCGAAACGGCCTCTAAAACACATCTTACAAATTCTTTCTACTTCGCTATTATAAATAGTATTTCTCTACTTCGCTATTATAAATAGTATAGATTTGTAAAACCAAACATTAGCAAAGGTAATTAACTATTTTGATTTCCAATCCCTACTCAAAATATACCTAACTAAACACCTCCTGCTTAAAACAAAACTCGAAGGTAACTGATTTTATTAAAATAAATGGAAGCTGAATCACCATTTTAAGATAATTATATACATTCAGTGATCCATAAGGCATTTAAACCCTAATTCAGCTTCGAAATCAGAATAAGAGGAATCGGTATTAGCTGCCATAACCGAGCCTCAAATCGCTCCATATTGGAAGTGGAAATTGATGCCAAGATGGATGTTGAAGCAGTTAGGAAGCTGGATGAACACAAAGAAGAAGAAGAAGATATGAATCCCTCTGATGTCTTTTGCAATCTCTTTATCGATTCGGACTCTCAGGTTAGTTTTTTTCCATATTTCGGAGACTGTATTCGTTGTCTTTTGATTGATTTCCATCGAAGTTATCATATCTTTCCAAATTCATTATTTCTGTTGCTAATGTAGGGTTTAACAGAAGAAGATGCAGATTTCATTAGCAAACTGCCAGATGAGCTTCTCCATAAAATTTTATCTTATGTTAGTTTAAGAGAGGTTGTGAGAACATCTATTTTGTCACATAGATGGAGATATCTCTCGGCATATAAACTAGTAGTCCGGTTTAATTGGATAGAGATGTTTGTTATAAAGACAAAAAATTATGAATTTTGGAGAACCGAGGAAAGACCTTGCATCGCTTACATGTGAAGCATTACGGAAGCAATTGATGAGTACATAAGGTCTTATAAGGGGGATCATATAGACTTGTTTGAACTGAATTTCTGTTTTCGTAGTTTTAGTCTTGCACTTCCTTTTAGAAACTATTTTAGTGGCTTTGAGCAGATCTTTGGAGATAATGATAGATGGATTAAGTTTGCACTCAGCAAAGGTGTTAAAAGTTTAACATTGTTCACAAATTTTTGTATGTTTGATTGTTGCCAAAATAGAATAAGTGGTAGCTACTTCGGGACTGACCTACAATATATGGGTGGTTTTGAATATGTTTTTAAGACTGAGCTTTTTGATAGCATAGCGATGAACTTGAAGCATCTTAAGTTGGGTTCTTGTAAATTAGGACCAAATTTCACCAACCAATTGAGCTCGTTAGAAACCATTAGCTTAGATAACGTGGATTATCTAGAAATTAACTTGGAAAGCATGTTTCCATTTTTGGGGAAACTTAAAACCTTGGAGATTACTAATTTTTCACTTCCTAAGAAGTTAAGTCTCGTCTCATTACCTCTGCTGCAGAAATTCTTGGCTCACAAACATATTTTATTACAAGAAATTGAGTTGTCAAACCCTGATATGATTGAATTGAAGTGTTTAACTAAAGATGGTGTCAAGTGTAACTTGAATGGAGCTCCTAATTTGATATCCTTATCTTATGTGGTACCAATCGGGGAAATGGATATTGTATTCACTGATTTTCCATGCCAGAATCCTGAACTCAAGAATCTTACTCTTGTCATGTTAGATAATTTGGTACGTGTGTGATTAGATAAGTTAATTTTTAGTTTTTAATTTGATTAATGGATTAATGGATTGTCACTGTGATTTTTCACAGGACAATTGGTCACCACCAAGAAGTGTTGGGATGTTCAGCCAAGTGACAGAACTGAACCTACAATTCGAGCCCTCAGATTTCAGCTTGGTGAGGGTTATTGCAATCCTTAAAGCTTTTCCGTTTCTTCAAGGTTTAGTATTCAGTGTAAGTAAGACTCAACTATTTCTTTTGGAGATTCTCTGTTTCTTCATATCCTTAAAGTTTAATATTGTTTGATGATTGTAGATGTATTGTGCAAAGGACCTTGAAGAAGAAGAAGAAGAGCCCGAACTCTCATACGTACCTGAATATCTTAGGGAAGTTAATATTCCTATATTTCGTTACACCCCTAAGCAAGTGCAGTTTGCCATCTACCTGTTGGAAAATGCAGGTGCTCTTGAGAAAATGTCCTTACCAACTATAAAGCTATTTGGAGAAGGAAAAGAAAAGCATATGAAAACGAAACTGCTGGAAATTGACAAGCGTAATATTCTCGTGTGAATATGAACCAGAAGCAAGGAGTGGCGGAGCCAGAAACTAAACATTCGGGAGTTCGGGGGTTAGACCGTCCTACTTTTGTGATAAAATAGTACATATGCTTTTTTATGTTAGATTTGGACTATAAAAGTAAGATTGGGTCGTTTTTAATAAACTTTGAGAAATTTATCGCGTATTATATGTCAATCTAGTTAAATTTTGTAATTAAATACAAACTCAACGAATTAATTAACAACTCCGAACTTTAATTAAATACAAACTTAATGAATTAAATACTACTCCGAACTTTAATTTAGCACCTCACGATCTCAAATTTTGTAGAGACAGGGCGCCGAAACTACCTCTTGTCATGATGGTTCGGAGGGACCGGCCCCCTATATCCGCCCATGATGGATTAATGGTTCTAGTCATGATGGTTATGACATCAAACTTTTCCGTAATTATCCAAAATATGAAACCCGTCTCTAAGTTCATCTACTCATAGAAAACCAATTTCTAAAATTAGATTTATCTCTTTTTTTTTGAAACAAAAATTAGATTTATCTCTAATATCTAAAATTGTGTAAATTTAACCCTAATGTTTCTAAGCAAAATCAAATTTAAATTTTAATCAAAATTCTATAAAATAAAACTTCAATCAATCATTATAGTTTATATAATTTTATTTTTATTTTTATAATATAATATTTTTTTAATATAATAATTTTTATATTTTAAAATTACTCTATATTTTTCTTGAGCATTGGAGTTGATAGGAATCGATTCCTGTCAACATACCCGTAATGGGTAGTTTAATTTAAAAAAAAAATATATTTTTTAACCTTGGTTGGGAAACAACCCATTTTAAGAAATATTTCCCAATTAATTGGATAATTTTTTATAAAAATTACCATAAACAAAAGATTAATCCCTATTTATTGGGTTCAAACTTGTAAGAAAGGAAAGAGAAACACTTTTCTCTTTCATACTCAAAATCGTATTCTATTATGGAAGGATTATTTAAGACATACTAAATTTTGGACAATAATAACTATTTACTTGAAAGCATGTAAGTTTTTCATTTTATATATATTAATTAATTTATCGTGCTATCAAAATATTATAAATTAATATTAATTTTTTTTAATAATGTATCTTTTTATTAATATTATTAATATCTATGAAGTTACTTAATTCAACCTCCAATTCAAGTTTTTTTTTTGTCTATTTTATTATTTATTTAATGGATTTGGATTAAAAATCATGGTACTTAGTGATTGTTTGTTTTCATGGTTGGAAATTAACTTTTTTGTCAAGATAAAAAATATTCATAAATTTCGAATTAACTGCTTTTAACTCAAAAATAAACTAATACCAAATATAAAAAATGAACATATAAATTAAATAGGCCTTTAGTGATTGATTAGAAAAAAAAACCAAGTAAAAAGTAATTAATAATAACAAAATAAAAATAAAAATAAAAGCGACATCAAGCGGTAAATGCGACGGTAAAAACATAATTTCTCACATTTTTCAAAAATCGTCTACCACCCTTATTCCGCTCTCTCTAATTGAACGTTTCTTGAACATCGATGGATTCCAGTGCTACTAGATCATGGAAAGTTGCCGCTAGGTCGAGACAAAGGTATTTACTATATTCTTGAATTGTTTTAGCTTTCTTATTATATTTGATTTCAATTTCTGCGGTGAATTTGTGAGAATTTTTCGTCCTTTCTTGTTAAGTCGAGGGAGAATAGTTAAGATATATATGATGATTATCATTTTTAATCAGAGTGTAAATGAAGACAGGAGAAGTATTTAATTAGTTATGGATGATGCTCTGTATCGAGAGAGATATTTTGATGGTATGAATAGTAATTTAGGAAGAATTTAGTTTGTAATTTCTTAGGAATTTAGATAATGTCTTTAATTATGTTAGAACATTGTAATGCTGGTTAGAGTCTGAATCATGCATATTCTTATTGTTTCCTGAGTTTTGTTTAATTAGCTCTGAATGCTTTGCTTGGTTCTCCCGAAAATTCCCTTCACCGTGATTAACAATCATAATTTCTTAACTGTGTTCTCTGTGAAGTTTTTTTACAATGTTAAAGATTGGATTGATTTTGATCCATATTCATTGTTTCTCTTGCTAATGCATTTATTAATTTTGGGTGGTAGGGAAAAAAAGTGTAACTGAAAAAAAAGTTTAACGAAAGATGTTGATTTCATTAGCAAACTGCCAGATGAGCTTCTCCAAAATATTTTATCTTACGGTAGTTTGAGAGAGGCTGTAAGAATCTGTTTTGTCACATAGATGGAGACACGTCTCAGCATTTACTCCATTGTTTTGGTTTAATTGGCAAGCGATGTTTATTACAGAGCCAAGAAATTATGAATTTTGGAAAACCCTGAGAAAGACCTTGCATCACTTTTAGAAAAAGATTATTGGAACAATTAACAACTACATAAGATTTTATAGAGGTGAAAACATAAACTTGTTTGAACTTAATTTCTGTTTTAATGATGATAACATTGATCAATGGATTAAGTTCGCACTTGAGAAAGGTGTTGAAAGTTTAACATTGTTCATACATTGACAGTTTAGTTGTTGTAAAGGCCATCATATAGTCTCTGTGGTTTTGGCTACCTTTTTAGGACTGAGCTTTTTTTGATAGTGATGAACTTGAAGCATCTTAAGTTGAGTTTTTGCAAATTTGGACTAAATTTCACCAACCAATTGAGCTCATTAGAAACCATTATCTTACATAATATGGATTGTCTAGCAATTAACCTTAAAAGCATGATTTCGTTTTTAGGAAAGCTAAAAACCTTGGACATAACTATCCGTACTTCCTAAAATGTTAAGCCTCATCTCTTACCTCTGACGGTAGAAATTCCTGGTCCACCCTGAGAGTTTTTTGGAGGAACTCGAGCTGTCAAACCCTGATTTCAGATATTGATATTGTCAAGTGTGACTTGAGTGGAGCTCCTAATTTGATATCCTTGAAGTACATGGTACCAAGTGGGGGAATGGATCTTATATTCATTGATTTTCCACGGCTGAATCTGGAAGTTGGCGATATGAAATAAGCAAGTTTAGAGAGTTGATAAAACACTTGCAAAGTTCAGAGAGCCAAGTTACTATTATGGACAAGTTCAAGGAGCTGGTAATGTATTAGGCTTTAAATCTATTAGTTGAAATATTTGCGAAAATCTTTTTCTTATTATCTCTAAATAAAGCGTTGGATGTACTAATTTGATATTGTTTCTTGAAGGGATGATTATTTGAACTCGTTATGTCCAGTGTCATCCAGATCCCCAACATATGTAGGTCTATTAGAAAGGCCTCAGTTTACCATTTTAATTCTGTGCACCTCTTCACAAATTTAGCGGGGAAAGACAGAGATTTTATTTTATTTTATAGACACGTTTTTAAACTGTTTTTTTACCTATTTCGATTTTGAAAATTCAAACTTTATATTTTGCACTAGTCTTCTACCCGTGCGATGCACGGTCTACTGTGTATATAATAATTTTGTATAATCAGGATTCGGTTTTAAACCATCATATATTACATTCATATAGCATAAATTACATCAAAAATCAAATATAAAAACAATTTACAATTAATACAATAGCTATTTTATATCAATTACTAAAATCACTCCGAAAAGAAAAAAATTGTCTATAAAATTAATATAGTTTTCATTATTTTATAATATTGTCTAAAAATAATTCAACTTATCCATGTTGAGGTAAAATTACTTTTGATTTTTAAAATTGCACAATTTTAAACATTATAAATTGATATTTGTACAGAAATAGAAGGATGAATGAAAGAAAGAGAATGAGGAAGAAAACTCTGTATTAAATTTCTGAATATTGTTTATAACAACCTACTGAATCCAGTGTATTAGCTCTCTTATTTATACAAGAAGATAAACTGATTAACCATCTAACAAACTATCTAACAACTTGACAAGTGGGCTGGAGTTTATAATCCAGTGTTACAGATTCACTGTAAATTCTCTACATTCCCCCCTCAAACTGGTATGTGATCAACAATACCAAGTTTAGACAAGAAAGTATCAAGTTGAGCCCCAGTCATTATTTTGGTGAATAAGTCTGCGAGCTGCTCCGTTGTAGAGATATGAGGTGTTCTAATGAATCCTTGCTCGACATAGTCTCTTATGAAATGAATGTCAATATCAAAGTGTTTTGTTCTTTCATGATCAATAGGGTTGGCTGCAATAGCAATAGCTGATGTGTTATCACAGAAGATTGAAATTGGGAATTTAATAGGAATTTTGAACTCCTTCATTAAGTAAGATATCCATTTGACCTCTCTTGCTGTTGTTGACAAACTTCGGTACTCTGCTTCTGCTGAAGAAGTACTCACAATGGTTTGCTTTTTACTCTTCCATGCCACCATTGACTTCCCGATGAACACACAATAACCAGTTGTAGATCTTCTAGTTCCTCTACAAACTGCCCAGTCAGCATCACAGTATGCTTGAACTTCCAATGAAGATTGTGTAGGATAGAATATGCCTCTACCCATAGTACCCTTTAGATACCTTAGAATATGCAAAGCAGCCTCCATATGACTTTTAGTGGGTTCGCCCATATGTTGGCTAAGTTGTTGAGTAGAAAAGCAAATATCAGGTCTGGTGAAGCCTAGATATAATAATCTTCCTATCAATCTTCTGTAACTATCTGGTGATTGCAATTGTTCGGAAGTTGCATGATTTTGAAAACCATATGGTAGAGGTGATCTTGCACTTGAGGCTAGTTCTAACTTAGCATCTTCTATGAGGTCTTTTACATATTTCACTTGTGAAATTACCATGCCAGCTTTTGATCTTGTCACCTCTATACCAAGGAAGTATTTCACATATTCAAGGTCTTTGATAGTGAATTCCTGGTGTAAGAACTTCTTAAGGCTGACCATTTCCTCTTCTAAGGTGCCTGTGATTAAAAGATCATCCACATAAAGCACAAGGGCAAGATAACCTTTACCTGTGGATTTTGTATATAAACAATAGTCATGTTTAGATCTAACAAATCCAAAATGTAGCAATTTAGAGGACATTTCTTTGTTCCACATGCGGCCAGCTTGTTTCAGACCATATAATGATCTTTTTAACTTGCAAACCTGGTCTTTCTGAGCTTTCTCATACCCATCTGGTGGTGTCATGTATAATTCCTCTTCAATAAAGCCATGTAAGTAGGCATTATTGATGTCAATTTGGTGGATTGGCCAATTGAAAGCTGCTGCTATAGCAAGGAAAGTTCTTACTATGTCCACT
Organism: Euphorbia lathyris; assembly: GCF_963576675.1. Taxonomy (NCBI): domain Eukaryota; kingdom Viridiplantae; phylum Streptophyta; class Magnoliopsida; order Malpighiales; family Euphorbiaceae; genus Euphorbia; species Euphorbia lathyris. The sequence goes on along the minus strand of NC_088914.1, from coordinate 86,624,004 downwards.
TTTGCAACTGGAGAGTAAGAGTCAGTGTAATCAATCCCATATACTTGATTGTATCCTCTTGCCACCAGTCTAGCTTTAAACTTGTCTATTGTGCCATCAGGATTTCTCTTGATTCGAAAAACCCATTTTGATGTAATTGCCTTTTTCCCTTCAGGCAAAGTTGTCAAGATCCATGTCTTATTATCCTCTAATGCCTTAAGCTCCATGTTCATAGCTTTGAGCCACCTTGCATCTTTTGCTGCTTCTGCATAATTCTTTGGCTCCTTTTCTTTTGCTATGTTAGCCATGAATGCAGCATAGTAATGAGTAAATTTAGGCACTAGGCACAACCCTTCAACACTGGTCTCCTCTACTGCTGCTACAAAATCATTCAGCCAAGACGACTTTCTAATAACTCGTTGAGGCCTGTCAATATGAGTGTCAACAGGTGCAGCATTATGAAGTGATGAACTCTCATCAGGAACTACTGGCATCTCTATATTTTTTTAAAAAAATTTGCGCAATGCGCTTACATTATAAAGAAGAAAGAAAAATCCCCACCAGACCCGGATGTGATTCGAACCCATGACCTCCCAAGGCATAGGTAAGCTCTTAACCACTAGGCTAAGAGCTTCACCACGCTGGCATCTCTACATTTACTGCTTCTCCTGTAACAACATCAAAACAATCATGATTGTTAGAAATGTAAGTGCTTGGGGTATTCTCTTCATAGTCGTGGGGTAGTAAGGGTAAGATGACATGATCATCATCATGCTGCTCATCTGTAAACATGGAAGGCTCTTCTTTTCCGGGGAAAACGTCCTCATGAAAAAAAATGTCTCTTGTCACCTGAATAACCCCAGAACTGCAATTATATACCACAAACCCCTTTTGACCACCATTATAACCCAAAAATATTGCCTTTTGAGTTCTAGGTGAAAACTTGTCTTTGCCTGGTTGTACTGCAGTAATGTAGCATAAGCAGCCAAATATCTTGAGATTTGCATAATTGGGACTTCTGTTGTGAAGTCTTTCAAATGGTGTTTGCCAATTTAAACTTTCAACAGGTAGAAGATTTATAATGTGTGTGGCTGCTATAATTGCTTCTCCCCAAAATTTATTTGTTAATCCGGATTGAAAAATCAATGACCTTGCTACTTCGAGAAGGTGCCTGTGTTTCCTTTCTATGACTCCATTCTGCTGTGGAGTATAGGGACAAGATTTCTGGTGCAATATGCCAAGATCATTGAAGACCTTCTGATATGTTTGACTTGTAAATTCAGTCCCATTGTCACTGCGTACAACCTTAACTCTGCAGGAAAATTGATTCTGAACAAGAAGCAAAAATTTGTGCATAGCTTCACTCACTTCAGCTTTACTTTTTAACAAAATAGTCCATAAAGCTCTTAAGTAATCATCTAAAACTTTAAGAACATACTTTGCTCCTGTAATCGAAATTCTATGATAAGGACCCCAAATATCAGTATGCAAAAGATCAAAAGCTTTATTAGATGTGGATTGACTATTTGGAAATACATTCCTGTGTTGTTTGGCCATTGGACAGATAGTACAAACAGACAAATTATCCTTATACTTTACTCCTTCTATATGTTTCAACTTATTCCAGGAAACATGACCTAATCTATAGTGCCAAAGTAAATTGTTATCCATTGCAGGTGAAATAGAAGTATTACAACTTGTTGAAGGAATTATAGATTGTTGTGTAGTAACGAACTGTGCTAAAACTTCAGGCTGAAATGATCTTTTAGTAAGTAGATATAACCCATTCTCCAAGTATCCAATAGCCAGAATTTCCTTAGTCTTCTGGTCCTATAATACACATTTTCCAGGGCAAAAGTTAACAATAATATCTGTATCTTTCAACATTTGGCCCACTGATAACAGATTGTATTTGAACGAGGGTATATGAAGCACATTAGTTAATCTTAATTTTGAAGAAAAACTAATTGCTCATATGCTTTGCACTTGTTTACTGCTGCCATCTGGTAATGTAACTGATCTCACAGTTGATATAACATCAAAACTATCAAAAAGTTTGATATCACCACACATGTGACATGTAGCTCCTGAATCTATAATCCAAACATGATCACCAATATTTGTATTTTGAGTAAGATGTACATTACCTGCGAATCTAGAAAAAGAAGTCATGTTTGCTATTTCATTTGTATTTCGATTTGTCATGTACTTCTGAAATTCTTTTTGGAACATCTGTGAGAATAATGCAGATTGATCCTATCCTGCTCCTTCCTCAACATTACCACTTTCAAAACCCAGATGAGCCTGAGCAGTAGACTGTTTCCCTCCTTTCTTCTTCTGCTTAAACCAGTCAGGATATCCTTTCAACTTGAAACAACTTTCTTTCAGATGACCTGGTTTCTTGCAATGAGTACACACCAAATACTCCTTGCTTTTTCCTTCATCTGATGTTGACCTATTTCCAGTCACCATGTTTGCAATTTCCATCTTGTCTACTACAGCACTGCCATTTTGTTTCTGCCTCTCCATTTTCTGTATCATGGCATAAGCTTTGTTGACAGATGGTAAAGGCTCCATCATCAAGAGTTGATCTCTAGCATGTTCATACATGTCATTCAATCCCATAAGGAATTGCATCAAATGATCAGCTTCTATCATTTCCATTATTTTCTTAGAAGCTTTTCCACAACCCTCACAAACAGGAGTAGGATTGAGCTCTGCTAAATCTTCCCAATACTTCTTCATCTTGGTATAGTACACACAAACAGAGAGATTCCCTTGCACAAGAGTGCTTAGATCTTTCTTAATTTGGTATATTAATGGGCCATTTGATTCACCAAATCTTTCTTCTAATTCCAGCCACAATTCACGAGCAGTTTTCACATACAAGAAAGACTCAACTAGATTTTTTGATAGTGACCCCAAGACCCAAGATAAAACCATATTATCTACTTTCTTCCATTTCTTATACAAATCAACATTTGCAGGATCAGGTTGAATATCATCACGCAGTACAAATTCTAGCTTATCCTTAGCAGACAATCCTATCTTGATTGCCCTAATCCAAGAAAGATAATTGCTAGAAGTCAGAGGAGCACTCACCAGAGATAAACCTGGATGATTATCAGAATTAGGTAGATCCATGCAAGAGGATTCACGATTTTGCTGAGTATCTTATGGATCTATATTGTTATTTCTTGCTCCGGAACCACCGCTGCGATTTTCAGTGTTGTTCACCATTTCTTCAGTTTGATCGTCTTCTTCTTTAGTAAACAATGAAGCAAATGTGTTGTTGCTCCTATTTCTTCCTTTCAAAACCATCAACCTTCCAAACTAATTCGGAATTTTACCAGGAATTCATTAGGAATCAAGAAATTCCTTTTGGGGCTCTGATACCATGTACAGAAATAGAAGGATGAATGAAAGAAAGAGAATGAGGAAGAAAAATCTGTATTAAATTTCTGAATATTGTTTATAACAACCTATTGAATCCAGTGTATTAGCTCTCTTATTTATACAAGAAGATAAACTGATTAACCATCTAACAAACTATCTAACAACTTGATAAGTGGGCTGGAGTTTATAATCCAGTGTTACAGATTCACTGTAAATTCTCTACAATATTACACCTTACCATTTTGACATTTTTAAGATAGGATTTGATGCTTTCAATACATTACACATCAAATTACCAACATTTATGGGATCACAAATATTATATATCAATTTTAGGGATTCTTCTAAAGGCTCAATAACTTGAATCCTTGCAAAATCACACGAATAGCTAATCCGAACTCAATTCATCAAAATAACGAAAGAAAAAAACATTTAAAAGATATATAACAAAATTAGTGAAGACAAAATAATAAACATTGGTATATTATACTCCATATGTGATTATATATAGGCTAGCAAGGAATGATCAATAACATTCAAAACTCATCCATTGTAAAGCGAAGATAAAAATTTCCTTTATTTAATTTTTCCGGACAAAAATATGTAGAATTCTAACAAATAATATTGTGAAAAACCAAACTGTGCACAACTTAAAATCAAGTTAATAATAGCTGCCAATATTTTATATCAATGCATTCATTATATGCATTATACTTTCTGCATTCAGATAAAAAGAAGCTAAAGTATTACGAGCCCAAGTGAGAAAATCAAATGAAATATGATACTAATGATGGAAGGAAAAAAAAATTCAATAAAGAGAAAAATAATATATCTTTCTAAAATAATATTAATAGCAAACTTAAGTAAACAAACCTGTAAATCTTTTAATTTTGTTCCAGTGACAATTTAAACCAAAAGCTATGCAGCTCCAAGCCCATATCTTTAACTAAATAAATAAAAAGGAAAAAAAATCATTAGGAATCAGTAAAAAACCGAAAACAAGTTGTGAGATGACAGATATGGATTGTTGCCCAAATCCAAAAATCCCATTAACTGCTCTATCATACTTTGTCAAATCTCCAATCTGTAATATGCTACATTCGCAAAATTCGCAAAATTCGACTTGTAAAAGTTCAAGATGATAAAAAGTGCTATCTATAATTTTCAGATTCTAGACTGCTGACAACTTACCCAAAAACAACTGGAGCCGAAGAATTGCTAGTCACACATCCACCCGAAACTGTATCAAGATGCAACAAATCTGCTACATAATATCTTGATGTAGCAGTGCCATCCCCATATTGGAATGTGTAACGACATTGAGTGGTTTGTGAAGCACAGAAAGTATCTACTAACTTAGAGAACCAAGAAGTATTACAGATTTTGATAATCAAAGAGGATAAATAAGTTCATAATGTTCACATACCTTAACCTCTAATCTCAATCCCATAAATCATGTCATCAATATGGTGAATATAGATTATCTCAGAAATGAAACAAAATTTAGAGATGAAATTAATATTATTTATTGCATAAATTAATGAACTTATGAAACTAACCAATCACCAATCCCAAATGATGAACCTCAAGCTCTCCACTTTCACATGATGTTTCTTATTTTGGCTTCTGCTAAAAGAGGAAACAAAAAATGGAACATAGTCAAAATCAATTAGTGTTGGTTCACTAATGATGAAAGCATCTACTCATTTTGAAATTGTCCACTTTCACATATTTTCTTTTGAACAATATAACACACAAAAAACGATTTCAACATCTAAGAATGGACAACAGCTTATTCAAACTTATAGATCTTAAACAATTAATCGTTGTACTTTCGATACTCACTGTAAAATATGATAGAAATAAAACTCCAATTAAAGAAAAATCAGAAAAAAATCATGTTAGTAAAATAATCCGAAAATCACAGCTGCAAAATTACCCGAAAATCACATATTTATATTCATAACAAAAGCTGGTCATATTATATGCAAATTGTATTGAGTGCAGTCAAGTAAACGTAATTGTCATTAGCCAAAGGAATTTGATAAATACAAAATCAGTCTATAGGATAGGTTTATAATATTTAGATTCACCAGAAAGAGAGAGGGACGGAGAGAAACCTAGGGCCTGTTTGGTTCAGCTGTTAGTTTACAGCTGTTGCAGTTAGCTGTTGCAGTTAGCTAGTAGCTGTTTGCAGTTAGCTAATTGGCAATTAGTGTTTGGTAAATTTATAAAGAGCTGTTGCTGTTAATATATGAAAAGACAAAAATACTCATATTATTTAACAATATAAAATAATAGTATAAATAAACATGTTGTACGAATATTGAAAAAAAATAAAGAGGGATGAAACTGAAAATTTCACTCATGGAATAGGATCCAACATTTTTTTAAAATTTATATTTGGAGAGGTGAGTGTATAAATTTGTTTGGGATAAAAAAAATAGAGAAAGAAATAGGCTGCGGTTTATAGAATGTAACCCCCGTCTCGGGTCACATTGAAAACACACAAAAAACCAAGCAATTATCATAATTGCATACAAACGGCAATATAATCAAATAAAGCCTCCTTATTTATTATTGCCTATCAAAAAAACAATATTCAAAAGGTTCAATAACCAATAAAACAATGTAATCGATCAATAAGAGTTCACTTAATCTAAACAAAGTAATCCGGTTCAACAATAACAATTTCTAATGAGAACGAGATGCTTGTGTTGGCCAGCCTGAATGTAGGGTAAACCTGAAAATCTAGCAAATAGGAGAACCTTTGAACCTAGCCTGAAAATTTCAACGTGGCAAGGGATGAGCTGCCTACTCAATAAGCATAATTACCTAAGTTTATATATATATATATATATATATATATATATATATATATATATATATATATAATTAATTAATTAATTTCATCCATCTTAACATTTAATAAATCAAACAATCAACCATCAATCAACACTACAAGAAAGTTGACTTTTTGTGGGGAAAAAATAGTGGGGAAATATGTTTCCCCACTAAAAACAATAAATTTGTGGGTATTTATAAATTCTCCACGAAATAATACATATTTGTGGGGAGTAGAATATTTCGCCACAAAATTTTATATATTTGTGGGGAGTAAAATATTTCGCCACAAAAATTTACATATTTGTGGGGAGCATAGAATTTCGCCACAAAGTTTAAAATATTTGTGGGGAAATTCATATTTCACCACTGAAAATATAATACATTAGTGGGGAAAATTGAAATTCCCCACAAAAATATAAAATGTTAGTGGGTAGTTTATAAATTCCCCATTATATTAATTAATATGTTTTTTAAGTGTTTACTCTATTACTATTATAAATTTAAACTAATTAGTAAATACTATTATTATATTAAAAATTATGTAGATAGAAAATTAAAAAATAAATATTTCACAGTAATTTTTTTTTGAAACTTATAATAATTAATTTTGTTATATATATATCATATTAATTTACAGAATTATTTACAATTTTAATTTTATTAATAAATTCAAGTTTTAAGAAATATTTAATATAATTTAATTAATTAATTAATTAACAATATAAATATATATATTTATATTGTTAATTAATTAATATGATTTTGGGTAGTCATGCCATGGGTCTTCATAGCCGCAACCTTATTAAAGCTATTAAGAGGCTTAGCCCCTCATTTGATATCCTTGAGTTCAGCCACATTTTCCGGGAGCAAAACCGTGTTGCAGATCACTTGGCAGCGGCAGGCCATGAGGGGGTGTTAGGTGTTTCTACCCTTACCGTTCCCCCTATCGCTCTTTCTCCTCTTCTCTTAGAGGATAGGATTGAGGTTAGCTTTCCTAGGCTAATCCCGGTGTAGTTGCTTGTTTTGCTTTGCTTTCCTTTCCTTTTCTACAAAAAAAAAAAAATAACAATATAAATATACTTTTAATAATATAATTTAATTTTTTTTGTGAATATCTACTTATTATTGTTTTTTATAAAAATATATATATATATATATTTTCTTCCCATAAATATTTCCTTTTTTTGGCTTTTTTAACAAACAAACAAAAACAATGGGTACCATTTGACTATAATGTCGGGATTTTTTTTTATTTTACTTGATAATTAACTACGGAAACTATACCATGCGATGCATTTAATAAAAAAATAGAAAAAATATACTTAATTTTATAGTTAAAAACAATATTAATGAAAAAATAACTAAACCATATTTAACAATTACACAATGCTAGTTCTTTTACCATTTTTAGCATGTTTTAAAAATAAAATATAATTTAATGTTTAGTGTAATATAAAAATATAAAAATAAAATTTCATAAAAAAAAAAATAATTTAATATTTACAACCCAAATATTAAAATAGGGAAGATGTTGAAATTGAAAACTCTATTTCCCCTTTTCCCACCCCTCCTTTTGGTCCTGTTTGGGAATTAGCTGTTAGCTGTTAGCTGATTACATTAGTTGATTTGACTAGCTGATTTGATTAGCTGTTTGTTAGACCTGTTTGGTAAAAATTAGCTGATTGATAATAGCGGTTTGTGCAAAAAGACAAATAAGGGCATTAATTTTGGCGCAGGATAAGAGAGAGTCTATTTATTGGGGTCAAAAAAGTCCATTAATTTTAATATCCCAAAACGCTAATTGAAAAAGCTCCTAAAATGAGCTTTTTCAAAATTAGCGTTTTCATCCCAAAACGCTCTTCCAAACCTCTCTCCACCAAACACTCCAATCAGCAGTTTCAGTGGTCAAACCGCTAAAGTTGGTCAAAAACGCTCTTTTTATCCCAAAACGCTATTTGCCAAACAGCCTTTATCCCGCTTGTTTTCCAATTTTCCCATTTTCGTTTCCCGCTCCCCTTTCTACCTCCCCCCTTTCTACTTGCCCTATTCTCCATCTTTCAATTAGGCCAACAAAAATCCCAAATTCTCCATTCACATTCTCTTCTCAGATAACCCATCTGCCTCGACTGCACTATAGTCACCAGCACTTCGGTTCATCGGCTCCCTCCTTCTTGTTGGCTTGCCCTCGCTTTCTTTCCTTTTGAGGCTTCCCGCAACGCAATCACAGCTGTAGTCCCTCGTCGATCTTTATTGAAGCCATTAGCCATTTGAAGCTCGATCCCTCATCTCTCCTTTAAGATAGCCGAGTCAATTTCATTCATGTAAGTATGAACCCTAATTTTATGGAATTGAGACTTCAAATGAGATTTTGACATGAAATATGGAATTCTGGGTGATTCGAGTAAACATATATCTAAGAAACAATTGATGTTACCTTGATTTGTGTCTTTATGTACTTTATAGTCTAACTCGAACCCAGTAAATTGTTGCATTAACCCAACTCTTCTCACGTGATTTAACAAACTGTCCTAGTTGTTTCTTATTTCTTCTATTGAGATGCCATTTGATCCAATTGTAAATGTAATTCTAGGCTATAACTACTTTATTACATGATCAACGTGCATATTGCTAATATTCTAAATATTTGCTTTTGTCCCTTTATGACACTTTGAACCAAAAAATTAGATTCAAATTACTTCACATGCATCAGAGCTATGCTCTCTAGCATAGCTTTGATCCATGTGAAGTAATTTGAATCTAATTGCATATACAAAGAAGTAAAAGATATTTAAGTTTTTAGTATACAACTTATGGAGTTAAAAAATCCTTTCTAAGATACTCCACCAACTATTTATAAAAATTCCATCTGATTCTACTTGTCAAGTTTTCATTTTATTTCATCAATTTGATGTGTTGTAGTTAGGAAGTTCCAAGAATTGCATTTATATGATCAATTTGATGCATTTAAAGGTTCAAAATGGTTATTTGGTATTGTCTTTTACTTTTAAAGTTTCTACATGGTAATCAGATGTCACGTAGATAAACTTGAGTGATTTATTAGTTGGCTGACATCAATTTTGTTTGATGGCAACAGATGGTGCTCAAAGTTTTGCAAGGAGGGACAGCATCTTGAGAATTTTCATTGAACAATAAGTAAGATACTGCATACTTTATATGGGGAGAAAGTTCTTATGTGTTATCTATTGTCTCCTAAATAAGTCTAAAGCCGAGTTGTCTACTTTAGATCGGAAGAGGATAATCGATGCTGGCAGTATTTTACTGCAGTTGCCACTACCTGATTTGCGCAGTCTGTGCAGCCTTCTTGGTCGTGAAGGGTACTATTCAGACTACTTATATCTGAATATTCTGTCTTGTTTTTCTTTTATAACTTGTGATGATGAGCAATGCACCGGTCATCTGTTTCTGTATCTTCTCTTTTCCTGCCCTGTTTTCTCCAGTTCTGTTTTTGTTGTTACAATGCAATGTAGGTGACAGTGAGATCTAATATTTTATGTTAACTGATTTAGGCAGTCTGATAAAGTTTATATGCTAGCTGGAGAAGTGCTGAAGCAGTTGGCTTCAGTGGCAACATCACACTGGAAGTTTGTTACATCTGAACTTTCAGTATTAGCTCATAGTTTAAGCAATTCAGTTGTTAGTGAACTTGTCACCCTGAGTAATACACATGTTGGGTCTCAGTTCTGGATCCATGGCTGGTGCTGCTAGTCTTTGAGTGCTACAGGCACTCAGCTCACTTACCTCTTCTAGTGTTGATGAGAATGTGGCGCTGGAAGGTGATGAAGAACAAGAGGAGCAAATCACCATGTGGAACTTAATTGTTGCACTTGAGCCAATTGACATTAACGACAATGAAACAAGAAGAGAGAAATTGGGCAAATACAGAATTTCGGAGTTGGAACAACAGTCCGTTGGCTATGGATTGGGCAAACATAGAATTTCAGAGTTAGAACAAGGAACAAGGAAACGATGGAGTTAAATGTGGATCTGGTAAGATCTTTACAGCATTTGGATTCTCTTTCCACAAAATGCTGCTCTCAAAACCCTTATTTCTTGTATTTATTTCTTTCCTAATATTGAAATTATCAAGTTCAGGTGAAACATAATCATCTTCTGAATGCAAAGAAAAAGAAATAGAAATTGTTACGAGTACAACGCTCAATTGTGTCGAGGTCCCCCAAAAAGTGAGAGGGCAATGACTGCTGCTAGAAAGTACATGCCTAAAAATCCTTCTTTTGTGGTTATGTTATCTCGATATAATTTTCATAATACCAAACTGATAAGCCTTTATAGGAGATGTCAATGAATGAAGCCTTTCAGTTTTTCCATTGAAATAAGATATAGTTGTAGTTCATCCTACATTATATTGCATTAACTGCTGATTAGTTTTTCAGGTATCTAAATGAAGCTTGTAGGCATATGAAGGCTAAGGCTAAGCTAAAGATTCGACAGGCGAAAACATCAAGTTGCTGATGGAAAGGAGCTTCCTTTTCACTGCATAAGGTTTCGTTCTTTATTTCTTAAATTCCATTAGAAATTGAATTGAGTTCCTCCAAAATATAGCAAAATGAATGTTTCCAACAAGGAATAGTTCTAGAAATTACAATTAATTTGCATATGAAAAATGGGGGAAATTTACACCATTGCCTGTTAACTTTGGTTTTACTTTCTTTACGACTATTTATTTCAAAATTCTTGAACTTTTGAGGTTTCAAGTTATTTAGGTGTTGGTTGGTTATGAGAGGTGGATGTTTATAGAGAATATCTGAAAATGTCTATTAGAATATACAACTTACAATTTCTAGATTATGTTTCTTTTTTATTATTAGTTGTTTGAAGGAGGAATGCTAGGAGTATGCAATCAAATGGGTGTTTCTGTTTGAATATGTCTGCTATTTCATTGTTGTTACAATTGTTTTTGTCTGCTTTTTGCTGTTGTTTGGATTGCTGCTATAGTTAAAGGATGTCCAACCTGTATCCATTTGGTGAGAACTTCATGCCGTGTTCTGTAGGATGTCAAACTTGATCTTCAGATCCATTTGGTGAGAAATTTTCACCATGGTTATCAATAACATTTCAGTATCTTTCTTGTTGATTTAACAACAAAATCTTCATTGTTATGTTCTTCATTTTTCCATGTCAACATGGTCAATGATTATTCAATGAGATAAGGTGCAAAAATGCCCCTAACGTTTACACCTAGGAGCAATTTTACCCCTAATGCCTTAAATGGTGCAATTTTACCCTTGACGTAGGTAACAAAGAGCAATTTTGCCCCTAATGTGTTGATAAGTTGAGTCAATTGGAGAAATTATTCATTAAATTATCTTCTCGGTAAAATTGCTCTTGGCTGTCAACATTAAGAGTAAAATTGCACCATTTTAAACATTAAGGGTAAATTGCTCCTACCCGTAAAGGTTAGATGCATTTTTGCACCTTATCCCATTGTTCAATATAAATGGCCTCATACAAGTGCTTTTCAAGTTATGTGAGTTAGAACTGCAAAATAATTTCTCCGTTGAATTTAATAGTTAAAAAAATAAAAGGTACAATCCTACAAATAAAGAAAAATCTATACAATTTCTACTCTTCCATTTCCATATTTGGTGATTCAAGTGGTTGTCTCTGTTTGAAAATTCTGCTATTTCGATTGCTATTATAATTGTTTTGTTCTGCCTTTTGTTGCTATTTGGATTGATCTTATAGGTAACAGATGTCCAAACTGGATCCATTTAGTGAGAACTATATGCTGTGTTTTGTAGGATGTTCAAACTGGATCCAAATTGGGAGGGTATTTTCTAGTACATTTGATATTGATGTCTTGTTGACATATGAAAATTGGCTTATATTTGAAATAACTCTTAACTCAGTATTGAAAATATTTAGTTTATGAAGTTTTGGATATTGGACATTTTTCCTTCATGTGATTGATTTCATTACATACCTGTTTCCTTTTTACAATAAAGTCTTATTTCATGTTTTCAGAAATAAGGCAAACATTATAGGATAAACACTATATGAACACAATGTATATTGGTCCGTTGTTTTCTCTTTTCTAAAGTTAAATATTCATTTGAGTTTCAATACATTAAGTTTTATTTATTATCAAACTATTGCATTCCCTGCAATTATTTGTAGGTTTAATCACAACCAAATGTACCTTTAAAGCTGATAAGATTATAATTAATTTTCTTTTATTTTTCTTTCACTTTTAATAGGTGAATGAAGACAAGAAGAAAATGAAATCGTGATCATGTATAGTTGAACGATGTTATTAAATTGCTGGAACCTCACTATTTTTTTTGTCCATTTTGTAAAGCTGTATTCAATTTTTGTAACTAATATAATTTTATTATTAATGATATATAATTATTAGTTTTAGTTTCTATATTAATTTTTTTTGACAATTTATTTAAATTATTTACATTCTTAATATATACAATATTTAGTAATACATATCTAAATAAATCAAATAATAATAAAAGTAAAAATGGTAATGGGGATATTTGTTTTTGTAAGTGATTTTATTTTTCTCATATAAAGTTAGAATTGTGGGGTATTCATATTTCCCCACAGATAAGTAGCAATATTAGTGGGGAAATCTTTCCCACAAAAAACATTATTATTTGTGGCGAAATGCAAATCTCCACAGAACAATATGATAATTAGTGGAGAATTTTTCCCCATAAAAAGTTGGTCTAGTGTGGCGGACCGGAATCGCCATAGAAAATAATGTCTTTTTTGTGACGAATTTAAATTTCGCCACAATTTTGTCTCTACTGTGACAAACGAAATTTTCGCCAAAATTATCTTTAACGTCGGTCTAACAGTGGCGATCATGTGGCGAAATTTTTTTCGCCACAAAATGCCTTTAGTGGCGAAATTTGGACTTTCTGTGGGGAAAAATTTCCCCACAAAAAAACTGTTTTCTTGTAGTGCAATCAAGAACAAATATAAACATATCATCTCGTATGTGACTCGATTTACTTCAAACAACAAAATTATAATTTATTATCTTTATTTTTAAGGGCCCAACTGACCTAAGTGAAATATACTCAATGGTCTCATGGTTAACAATATTCCAACGTACGTATCTTTTTTATGATTTCTTTTTCTTTTTTTTAATAATACGGTACTGCTATCGCCCCCAGTTTCAAGACACAGTACAAACTCAATTAGAGTAAAATAACATCACAGTATCAACAAACCTCCAGACCATTGAATATACTCACCCAAGCTAGTTATTTATGTTTTGTTCTAACTCAAACATAATCCAATACAATTTCATACTTGATAATTCATGATCTTTTGAACTCATATGGCATTCCCATTCTATCATGGTATAATTTCACAGCTAATACCTCAATAGGTAAATACGTGAACAAAAATGATTTCAGGAAAAACAAATCCTTATATCAATAAATTCAATCATACCGAGAACATTTGAATCCACATCTTAAATCACCATATATATAAATCAAGTATCAATGATAATCAAATACTCAACATTCATTCAAGATACATTTAATTATTCTATGACAAAATATCAATAGACACTCACATAAATATATATAGACATATATATAAATATAAGCAATTAAGTTTACCTTTCGTCCCAAAATGCTAATTAATTTGTTCAGGTTCTAACTGACCCATTACTGGCTCCCCGGAGTTTTGCCGTAGCGCGGTGCTCGGTCGCCGGAAGTTCGCCGGAGATACCGGAATCGCGAACGGAGGCTATTACGAGATAGACAACGATTAGGAGAGTTCAAAAGTACATCCCTTTCATAATTAAAATCGCCTAAAAGGTTGGGATCTAACAATTTACCGGTGAGAAATACCCGCTCCGGTCACCATACTTTTTGCTCAGAAAAATATTAATAGTGGTCTCAAAACGTTTCTCGTGAAATAAGAAATTTAATGGTGTGATTTTCATATCAAGAGATGACCGGAATAAAGAGTTACGGAGAAAAATAGAATAAAAGAAAATAAGAAAATAATGAAAATAGGATAGTGCAGGTCTCTTTCTTCTTTTCAAAATCGTTTTGCTCCCCTCTGTAACTAATAATAATACTAAATAATAATAATAATAAAATAAATAAATAATTAATGTTAGCAGATAACTAACATCTATTTTTTAGTAGGATAACTAACATCTTATTAATAATAATAATAATAATTAATAAATATATAAATAAATGTTAATCGGATATACATAATAAAATTATAATGTTATTTTATATTACTGTAACTATAATTTATATTATAAATTTGATAACTTGCTGGATCCGCTTTGATATCCTTTGCCGGAGTTACTTGCAAAACAAAACCGGAGACAGGATCTCCGGGAAAACTCTCCGACGATCAAGTCAGTTTTTGTAAGAATGAGTCTATAATTTAGCAATAGCTTTGTGGAAAAAAATGTGAACGTACCTCCTCCCTTATTCTTAGGGCATTTTATAGGTGTTTTTTGAGTAACCGCCGAGGGCGGTTACTCCTTAGTGGGCCACGTTCTGAGGGCGGTTACCCCTTTTTAGGTCATGTCCCTTTCGTGGTTTTCATGGCAACGAACGTGGTTCTGAGTGGGAGTCTTGGCGCTCCGTTTAGGAATTCGGGGCGGTTTACTCGCTGCGCCCGCTTCCTTCATTCGGGTCCCGTCCGATCTTAGCCCATGGGGCTTTAATATGGGCTGGGCTTGCGAAATGAATATAACCCGTTTTGGGCTTCGCGGGTTATCACATGCCTCCCCCTTGGTCTAGTAAGAGCCCTTTTAGGGTCTTTTTATAGGGGACGCTTCGTCTTTGTCCGATTATTTCAAAGTTTTGAACTTGTGCATTTCCCCTCTTTCGTTTTCTCCGGCGTCGACCTTTTAATTCCGTTACTTCTTTTCCGGCGTTGACCTCTTAATCCCGTCACTTCACTGTGTTGTCTTTTTCATGTAAGTTTTTCTTTTCACATTTGTTCCATGTTCAGCTTTTTGCTTCTGTTTTCCTTTTATCGATCATGTCAGACCTCGACTTCGCGCCGTTTGACGACGATTATGTCCGCGAGGTCTCTAACGAGGTCGAAGAGATGGTTGAGGAAGCTTCGACCAGCTCTCCTGGGTGTAATTCTCATCCCGCCGACTTCCTTCATCTGGCGAATACAACCGACGAGGGTTTAGGTTTTGACCCCAAAAAGTTGATTCCGCCACCTGTCCCAACCCCTCGTTTGTTACCAAAGAAGGACAGGTCGGGAAGTCTGGTTTGTCAAGAGACAATCGATGATTTGCGGGAGCATTATCCCTGGCTCCGAGGTCTCGAGATTATCATTCCTGGGGAGGATAGGGGACCGGGCGATTACCCAAAGGGGTACTTCACTATTTTCGTGGCCCAGATTATCTGCGGCTTCACTTATCCGCTGGCGGATGAGATTGCTTCCGTCCTAGGCGGTTACGGAATCGCGCCCGGGCAATTGCATCCTAACGGCTGGGCCGATTTGACTCTGGACAAATTCTTGGCGGATTGTTTGGAGGTTCCCTTTTCGCCCAAAATCTTCTCCAAGCTCCACCATTTCAAAAGCTCGGCGGGGTATTTCACTTTCATCCGCCAGAGCGGATACTATGGTTTTGACGAGAAGCTGAACAAGATCCGCGAGTGGGATCGATCTTACTTTTTCATCAAGTTTAATGAGGAGAACCTGAACTTCCTTCGTTGCTGGAGCCGACCCAACGTAAAGAGTTTGAACTTCGGGTATCCCAGCCAGGAAGAATCCGCCGTTATCAAGTTCCTGAAGAGCACTCCACCTTTTGTATGGACATACGATCAGGCCTTTCATATGCTAAGGAGCCGAGTAGCGATTGCATACCGCGAGGGGGATCGTGTTGTCTATATTCCTTATCGCGTTTTTGTGCAAGGTACTTTTTATTTCCAAGTTGATGGTTTCTTTTAACCCTTTGCAGGGGTGATCCTTTATCTCAAATCGCTGCAGATCGGGAGGCCAAAGCCCTGGCGAGAAGAAAGAAGCGGATGACGGAAACCGCTTCCATTGTAGGGGCGGATCCTTCTGGAGGGACGATTCCTTCTATTGGGGCGGATTCCCCGGTTAGGGCTTCCGCTTCACAAGGTCCCGCTTCTGCCTCTGAGGATCTTCCTTTAACCAGGAAGCGGAAGATAAGTGCGGATACAGAGTCTTCTCGTTCTAAAAAGAAGAACACTTCTGTGTCCCTTACTGTTGGCGGCGCACCTGTATCCGCCTCATCTAAAGGAAAGAGCATTACCCCCATTCACGAGGTATCTTGATCTACTCCCTCTCGTATTGCTACTTTTTCCTCATGAGCTATCTGCCATTCTCTTGATATTTTTCTTTATGCTTTTGCAGCCAATCCCCGATATTAGCGGATGGTGGACTAGGACTTTCGGCCTGGCCGTGAATTTCTCTTGCAAGGATATTGTATCTTCCATATGCAATGTCCTCGGGCGACTTCCCTCTGCCTCCAGTGTGCGCGAGCAAGTATCGCTCCCTACTGCTGTGGAAGGGATCGAGAAGCGTTCTGTAGAAGTATATTATTGCTTTGTCCTTTCGCTTTCAAATATCTTGTGTTCATTGTAACCACATATTTCTATTCGCCCATTTTTATTTGTGAGACATGTTATATGCAGATTATCAATTTCGCTGAGGGCATTCTCCGAAGGGACGCAGAGCGAGCCAAGGAGTTGGAAAGTCTTGGTACGGAATTGGCGACTCAGAAGTCGCTTTATGATGATGTCCAAGGGAAGGTGAAGGTCCTAGAGGGCACCTGTCAGAAGGCCGTGGGCGAGAAGGAGGAGGCCCTTAAATCCCTTCAGGCCAAGTCCGATGACCTGCAAAAAGCCCTCGACGACCTAGCTGCTTTCAAGGAGGCCCAAAAGAAGAGGGTTGAGGAGATTTTGGCTGAAGATGGCGCCCGCATCTACTGGTATGGGGAGCGGATTCATGCGGCTTATGAGCACGGGCATCAGGGTCTAGTACTTAACCGCCCCAAAGTTCCCATCCCTGAAAAGGATTTAACTGGGGAGTGGGATAAGCTGGAAGCCGAGGATGCTGATATGGATGAGGTACTCTTCTTAGATTGGAAGAGTCTTCAGGATCCTCCGATTGGCTGCGAGATCCCTATTCAGCCCGCGGAAGGAGAGGCACCCCAAGCCGTTTCTCAGCCTGTGCAAGAGGTACCTCTCGCCGAAGAGGTTACTGAAGCGATTACCGATTCAAGGGTTGAGGATTCGCTTGAAGTAGATCCTCCTATCGGAGGAGATGAGGGAGTCGCCGCAGTCCAGGAGGGCATTAGGGGCGAAGGAGAGGAAGCTGTAGCATAGCTTGACTTATATTTGGACTTTTGTATGTAAAAGCCATGTAACAAACCGTTCTGATATATATATTTTCTTTCGGTTGTTGCTTTTCATATGTGTGTGATTGTCACTTTTTTGCCCTTTATATGTGCCCTTTGTCTTTTTGCCGACTCCATATTTGTGTTTCTTCATAGCTAGGGTGGCCAGACCCTTTTTGCAATTTTGAGTACTCGTTTATTCGCTTAATTTTATGCCTTAACTTATAATTCTTCTTTCGAAAATAGTCATAAGTTTTGATCATAAGGTTTTGCGAGTGATGCGTAATCATGCATCCGCCTTTCTTTAACAGGCAACACATTTATGTGTTTTTGATTTTAACCCTAAGGTTTTTTGCGAGTGATGCGTAATCATGCATCCGCCTTTCTTTAAGAGGCAACACATTTATGTGTTTTTGTAAAGAATCCGCATTTTGTTGTAACATACTGAGTGAATGTAATAGCTTTTATTGATGACGAGAAAAAGTTTATTACATATGTACACCAATTGTGCGGGATCGAAGCCTCATTAAAACCTTTTATCAGAAAACCCAGTGGGAAAAACTCATAAAAGGAAAAAGAGTACTCGTCATTTCCTCGAACTACTCGGCCTTTCTATATAGGCGTAGATTCTCTAGATTCCAGGTGCGCGGGAGCTTCTTTCCGCTCATTTCTTCTATTTCAAAAGTGGCTAGTCCCAGCTTCTTGGATACTTTGTATGGTCCGATCCAGTTGACGCCCAGCTTGCCTTTGCCATCTCTGGATTGTATTTTATCCGCTTTTTTCAAGACCAAGTCGTTTTCGTTGATTATTACTTTTCGCATTCTTCTGTCATGGTATTTCTTGATTCTATTGCGGTACATTGCCATTCGCATGTAAGCTTTCTCTCTTCGTTCCTCCACAGAATCCAAAGCATCTCTGATGTTGATAGGATTTTGTGTGTCGCAATAATAAATTGTCCGATCTGTGGGCGACTTGATTTCAACAGGTAGGACTGCTTCGGCTCCATAAACTAGCGAGAAAGGTGTTTCGCCTGTTGCTGCCCTTACAGAGGTTCTGTATGCCCACAACATATGGGGTATCTCATCCGCCCAACCTGTTTTTTTGTCACCTAGCCGCTTCTTGATGCCTTGAACCATGGCCTTGTTGGTAACTTCTGTCATACCATTTGATTGGGGATGGTTTACAGAAGAAAAATGATTCTTGATTCCCATGCTTTCGCAGTATGTTTTGAATTTGGCATAGTTGAACTGGGTGCCATTGTCGGTTATAAGCTTCTGCGGGATCCCAAATCGCATGATAATGTTCTCCCGTAAGAACTCGATCATTCGCTCAGGTGTTTGTGCAGTTACTGCCTCCGCTTCTACCCATTTGCTGAAGTGGTCCACTGCGACTATCAAATACTTCCTTTTCTTTGTTGTTTCTGGGAATGGACCCACTATATCAATTCCCCATGTTGCGAATGGCCACGCCGTCATTATAGTGATTTGTTCAGCTCCGGGAACATGCTTTTCATTCGCATGGATTTGACAGTTGCGACATTCCGCAACCATCTTCTGGGAATCTTCCACCACCTTGGGCCAGTAGTATCCCAGCAGTTTGACCTTTCTTGCCAATGCCGCCGAAGCTTCATGCGCGCCACAAATTCCTTCGTGTAGTTCTCGCAGCACATAGTCTCCTTCATTGCGACTAACGCATTTCAACCATGGACATGTGTACGATTTCCGATACAAAGTTCCATCCCGCATTGAGTATCGTGCCGACTGCCCAATTATTTTTCTGGCCAAGCTCTTATCAACCGGCAAATCTCCATGCTCCAGGTATTGACGGATTGGCATCCGCCAATCTTCATCGTCTTCCAGTTCCTCGATGATCATAATCTGATCAACCTCGAATGCTGGTGCCGATTTTATTTCCAAGCTGCATGCTTTTTGACTCCATAGTTCTCTACTTGCCGTTGCCTTTGCCAATTCGTCAGCTTTTGCATTTTGGCCTCGCGGAACATGCACCATCTCCCAAACGACTCCCTTGTGTGTTAACTCTTGTGTCAATCGGCCGACTACCTGATGGTATTTTACGAGCTCCTCCTGTTTCACCAGATAATTTTTTGTGATCTGGTTTATCATGAGTTTGGAATCGCTGTAGATTACCACTCTTTCTGGGGTGAGTTCATTGAGCAACTTCAATCCGCATATCATTGCTTCATACTCTGCGGCATTATTGGTAGTTTTGAAAGTTAATTTTGCTGTATAGCACAGGCGAATAACCTCCGGGCCCTTGATGACGACTCCTAGCCCAGCTCCGTCTGCAGATAAGGCCCCATCTGTGTACATGCTCCACTCTTCTTTTTGTGCCTTTGGACATTCATCATCATCCTAGGTGAATTCGTTCACGAAGTCGGCGAGCGCTTGGCTCTTTAGCGCTGGTCTTCCTTCATAGCGGATATCGAATTCGCCCAGGCGAATTGACCATTCCATCAACCGGCCGGATGCGTCAGGTTTCTGCAGTACCTTTCGCATTGGAATGCCAGTTCTCACAATGATAGTATGCGCCTGGAAGTATGGTTTCAATCTAGCCGCCGTGGTTATCACTGCGAGGGCCATTTTGTCCAACTTCGAATACCGGAGTTCTGCATCCTTCAGGACTTTGCTCACGTAGTACACTGGATATTGTTGCCCTTCTTCTTCTCGCACCATCACAGTGCATATCGCCATGCTGGTGACGGATACATAAAGAAACAAATCTTCTCCGTCTTCCGGCCTGCTCATTAAGGGCGGATAACATAGTAATCGCTTTATCCCCTCAAATGCTTCTTGACAATCCGACGTCCATTCAAAGGACTTGGATTTTTTGATGGCATTGTAGAAAGGTAGACATCGCCTAGCTGAGCATGATATGAATCGCCCTAATGCCACCAACCGCCCGTTCAGTCTCTGTACTTCCCTTATGTTCCTTAGCGTCTTCATCTCCATTACTGCTTTAACCTTCTCAGGATTCGCCTCAACCCCTTTGCCGCTAACAATGAAACCCAGGAACTTTCCCGCTCTTGCTCCGAATGTGCATTTCTCTGGGTTCAATTTGAGGCCATATTTGATCAACACTTCTAGGATTTCTTTGATATCCCGCGGGTGGTCTTGCATTTTCTTGCTTTTGATGATCATGTCATCAACATAGATCGAGAAGTTCTCACCGGATTTGTCTGAAAATATCTTATTCATCATCCTCTGGTATGTTGCTCCCGCGTTTTTCAATCCGAAGGGCATCACCTTGAAGCAATAAGTCGCCTGGTGAGTTATGAACGATGTTTTGATTTCATCCGCCTTCTCCATGGGTATCTGATGGTAACTGGATTTCACGTCGGTGAATGATAAGGCTTCATATCCTGCAGTTCCATCTACCAATATATCAATGTTAGGAAGCGGATACATATCCTTCGGACATGCCTTATTCAGATCTTTGAAGTCGACGCACATTCTGTACGTTCCATTTGGCTTTTTGACTAGCACCACATTGGCTAGCCATTCCGGATAGGTGATTTCTCGAATCGCATCCGACCTTAGCAAGTCCGCTACTGCTTTTTCAATCGCCTTTTGCCGCTCAGGAGCATGTCCCCTCTTCTTTTGCCGCACTGGGGTTGCCCTTTTGTCTACATTCAACCGATGGGTTGCTAAATCTGGGCTTATTCCTTTTAGCACTTCATTTGGGGCGGCAAATGCCGACTCACATTGGACCAATACCTCGGTAATGGCTTTCTTTGTTTCTTCTGAGAGTCCAGCCGCTATTCGCACGTTCTTGTCATTCGAGATGGCGAATAGTTCCGTTTCTCCCAATGCTTCCGCCGGCAGCTTCTCTTCGACTTTATCCCCCTCTTCCGGTTTTGGTTCAAGTGATAATGTATAGGCCTGTTGAGATACAAGTTGATCACCTTCAACTATGACTCGCCCTTGGTGTGTTGGCAAATGTAACGTCAAATGCTTCATTGAGATGAGCGACTCCGTCTCCGACAGGAATGGCCGTCCCAGAATTATGTTGTAGGCCAGTGGGAGATCAACAATTGCGAATTCTAAATCACCTCGCCATTTTAGATTCTTATCGCCCATTTCTGCCTCCAACACCACCTGCCCACTTGTTTGGGAAGATTGACCCCCAAAACCAGTTACATCCATGAAGGTGTGTTCCACCCGCTCGTCGTTGATTTCCAACTTGTTGAATGCTGTCCGGGTAATGACGTTGCAAGAACTGCCTGTGTCGATAAGGACCCGTTTGACGTCCCATCCTTCAACGGCCATCGTGATCACCAGGGCATCCGCATGTGGCTCCGTGATTCTCGCAAAGGAGTAATTGAGGGCATCCCCCCTATGTGTGTTGCTCTTTCGCCGTTCACGGCGAGTTCTTTTTGTTGGAGGCTCGTAGATTCCGCCTGCTATCACGTTTATCACCCCTTTCTTCTGCTTCTTTTCTGGCCGTGTTTCTCCCTCATGCGGGAGCGTTGTTTTCTCATCAGCTGTTTCTTTTCTTACAAATTGACTCAGCTTGCCTCTCTCGATCAGTTTTTCTATTTCCTTCTTCAGTTCGTAGCAATCATCTGTGTCATGGCCATTCAACCTGTGGAACCTGCAATACTTACTGGGATAGCGCCCCAAACTGGTTCGGCCTTTCACCTCGGGGAACCGCACATCCTTCTTCAAGGGGCTCTTTTCGATCCAAAGTAACACCTCTTGGCGAGTCGTGTTTAGTGGTGTGTGATGTCCTCCACTTTGAAAGGGACGATCACCTCTTCGAACAAAATTACTTTTGGACTGGGTCTGACGCCGACTGTCCGAAGTGGTTCGTGCGGCATCTCTTTCTCGCCGAGTTTGGGCCCTATGTTCCCTGTTGACATCATCCACTTCCATGAATTCATTTGCTATCTTCATGAGCTCGGCTACAGTGCGTGGTTTGTTACGGATGATTTCTTCCCGCATGCTCCAATCTGTGGTTCCATCCGCCACGATGTTGCGAATACTCACGATATCCGGGTTCTGCAATCGCACCAGGATATCGTTAAAGGCGACAACAAATTCCCTTAGGGAATTATAGTTTCTCTGTTTGATCTCCTTCAGTCGCCTATCTGTCACATCTGCCGCTTTACAGCCCACGAACTTCGCATAGAAATCCCGACTATATTGTTGCCAATTGTGAATAGATTCTGCCGGTAAAGATCGAAACCAATCAGATGCCGCACCGCCCAAAGTTGTCGAGAATAACCTGCAAATTATGCTTTCGCTTGCCCCTGCAACATCCATTAACTCTCGGTAGTTCCTGACATGAGCCTCAGGGTCAGAATTTGGATCCCCATAGTATTTTGGTATGGCAGGCGCTTTGATTCTGTGATCTGGAATGAATTCCCGCAACGAAGGGGCAAAAGGTGAATCGCTCTGGACCTCTGCTCTCGGCCTAGGCGAGTACCCCATTCGCTCCATCATGCTTCGTAATTGATCTTCTAAGTCAATATCGGGTATTCGCCGGACTTCTTCCATCCGCTGCTGGTGAATTCTGGGTGGCATCCACCCGCCCATCGGTGTTGAGACGTGTGCCTGTTGGGGGACTAACCGCTGTCCCGTTATAGGATCAAAGTTCCATGTGTGCTCCCGCCCAGGAGTCATCAACTCTGAATGTCTGTGAGGAAAAGGTTCCACTTGCTGTTGCGGAAGAGTGCCTTGTACTCCTGGCAACGGTTGGGATGGCTGCCAGGTCGGATGTATCGTCGTAATGAGATCTGGATGCGAGTAGTTGCTCGGGTGGCTGTGTGGGTTTGTGCGACTACTCTGGCCCACTTGATTGGGCTCCTGAGATGGCTGCGGAAGGACAGGTATGACATGAATAGTCGGTGATTGTGTTAAGATAACCACAGGTTCTTGAGGAGCAGCCGCCACGGCGGTATTGTGTTCGGCGAGGGCCGTTAGTAAATTAATCATTCGATCTCCAGCCGCCTGGCTCATGTTCGAAGCCAAGACTTATCCTGCCATCTGCACAAAATCACTATTGGACATTTCCATCTCAGCTTGCACTTGGACTTCCAATAAGGGACTCAATTGTCCCGAAGGACCCGATGAGCTAGGCACCACAGGCTGTGCACTTGCAGGTTGCGAATTCGCAATCCGTGGTCCCCTGGAGTTCATACTGGTTGATCTAGTGGTAACGCCGGTCGTTCGTGATGGTTCTGACATGTTCTTCGTGTACCTTTAACCAAATGTTGGTAAAAAAGGTCCACGTTCACCGCACCAATGATAACTTGCTGGATCCGCTTTGATATCCTTTGCCGGAGTTACCTGCAAAACAAAACCGGAGACAGGATCTCCGGGAAAACTCTCCGACGATCAAGTCAGTTTTTGTAAGAATGAGTCTATAATTTAGCAATAGCTTTGTGGAAAAAAATGTGAATGTACCTCCTCCCTTATTCTTAAGGCCTTTTATAAGTGTTTTTTGAGTAACCGCCGAGGGCGGTTACTCCTTAGTGGACCACGTTCTGAGGGCGGTTACCCCTTTTTAGGCCATGTCCCTTTCGTGGTTTTCATGGCAACGAACGTGGTTCTGAGTGGGAGTCTTGGCGCTCCGTTTAGGAATTCGGGGCGGTTTACTCGCTGCGCCCGCTTCCTTCATTCGGGTCCCGTCCGATCTTAGCCCATGGGGCTTTAATATGGGCTGGGCTTGCGAAATGAATATAACCCGTTTTGGGCTTCGCGGGTTATCAAAATTTTATTTGAAAAATCACTATATAAATTTATGGGTTACATAGAATCACTTTCCTTTGCTGGTGCTTTAGGTCCACTTCAGTAGTTCGTAAGCCTTCAGTTCTTGCTCCACTGGTTACAAACTTTTTTAAGAATACATAAATAAAAATAAGGTTAATTTTGTCAAAAGCTAAACAGCTAAAACCAGCGCTCTTGCGAAACGCTAAAACAAACACCCTCCTAAAATTTATCTGAAAGAGAATAAAACACACAAAATTAACAACATAAAATAACAGTCACATTGATTCGAGCAAACCGTTCATACTTAGTTTGGTTGAATTAGAATGAATGTGATAGTTTATGAGAGTGGTTGAGAGAAAAGCTAGAGTTTACCTGAAAGAGAGGTTGAGTCATAATGTGCAAATTATTTTCGGACAATTAGAAATGAAGCTAATTAAAAGAGGAGAAGTTAGAGTTCTAATACGAGAAGAAATTGCTTCTCAAAAAAAAAAAAAAAGGAGAAGAAATTGTAAAGTTGAAAAATATAACTTGTTATTAGCTTAATTACAACTTCTTTGTGAGAGTTTATAGGATAAGCAGAAGAAGAGAAAGTATTAAAAAATTAGATCATGGAATCAAAAAATATTTTTGTCACATCTATATCTCAATATTCGGTGAGAGTGGTTAATGGCATACTATTAAATTAGAGTTATCACTACGGATGACAATGGGTAGGGTATCCGCGGGTATTGTCAATCCCAAACCTTTATTCGTTTATTTTTTAACTACCCGTACCCGTCCCATTACCCTAACGGGTATACTTTTTGCATTCCATACCTGTCCCATTTAATTCGCGGGTACCCTTACCCGTTAAGAATCAATAAATAAAACAAAAATTATTACAAATTTAACAAAGTATAAATTTAATAAATCATCCATCTAAAAATTGAACAAATTGAACCTTAATCAATAAGAATAAAATAGTTTAGTCATATTACTCAATGGTTGAAGAACAAAAGAATTAGGTTCAAATCTCACATTTTACATCTAAAAACAATAATATTTTTTAATATATAAAATTTTTATAGTGGGTAATGGGTACCGGGTACCCTAGGGGGTATTCCCATACCCGTCCCATTACCCTAACGGGTAATGATTTTGATCCCATACCCGTCTCATACCCTTTTATGCAGGGTACGGATAATCCCATTAGAGTCGAGTAGTGCCGGATACCCGTGGGTACGATACCCGTTGTCATCCCTAGTTATCACATTAAATTAGAGTTTATGGAGTAAAAGGGGTCATTGAATTGGAGTTATCACAAAAAAATATACTCTTTGATAAACAAAAATATTTTTATCACATCTCTATCTTAATATTCAGCCATAGTGGATAATTGCACATTAAATTAGAGTTATCACATTCATAAAGATAAGTATGGAGATATATTACACATTATATGAGATTTATAATTTAGTTTGTAAATACCAATTTATTAATATTAGCTTAATATTATCTTTTTATTATGTTGATAAATTCGTATAGATAAGTATTAATATAGATTTTTCAAAAAAAAAAATATTAATATAGATAAATTGGTATACTTTAAAGATAATTACTCTAGCTTAATATTAGTGGCATATTTGTTGTGTGATCTATTATTTTAAATTTTAGATTTTTAATCAATATTTCTATTAATATTAAAGTAATATTATTTTTAATCAACAAAAATTTGAGAAGTTGACACCTCAGTTCCATCGTTACTGTTTTATACTATATATATATAATATAATAATATATTTTAGATTTTTAATCAATATTTTCTATTAATATTAAAGTAATATTATTTTTAATCAACAAAAATCGAGGAGTTGACACCTCAGCTCCATCGTTACTGTTTTATATTATATAAATATAATAATATATAGATTAAAATTAATATATTATATATTATTTTTTATCAGTAAAAAATGAGGAAGAGACACCTCAGCTCCATCGTTACTGTTGTATATTATATATAGATATATAGATTTCTTATCCAGTCTAAGATTAGGAAAATTGAAACCTCCTATTTGACTCATAATATATTCATTGTATTTTTCAATTTAAAGAACTTACTTATATTTCTTTCTTCTATAAGCATTGTGTCTTAAATCTCAATTGAGCTTCTTGTTCTTGGTTCTTGTTTTTTTAAATATATTATTATATTTTTAACATTTATAAATAGTATTTTTCGGTATCCATTTCTATTTTTGTTTTCCGTATCCGTATCCATGAATTTCAGTTTTAGTTATTCACTGCTAAAACTATATGCAGAGCATTGAAATAATGTAGCATAATGGCTCAAACATAAAGTTTACAAAGAGGGGTCTAAGGTTTGTGAGTTAAGAAGAAGAAAAACCTAAACTTTCATACGTACATTATCCTATATTTTGTTAATGAGAATTTCCCATATCCATCCCTGCAAGTATTAGGGAAGGAGTCGGGAATGCATCTTCAATCCCGCCCCTAATCCATACAAGCAAGCAAGAAGTAAAATATAAAGCAGATTAGAAATTCTACCAAATTCAGCAACAATTCCATCGATCCCACTAAAGAAATAAAAAATGTTGCAGTAATTAAGACTATAGTCTATAAATGGTTCATTGTGTTGCTGTGTTCCCGGGTTGCCATTCTAGTTGGAATGTCCGGCCTCAGTCTCTTCATCCCCTATAATCTATAAATGTGAAAATAAGCCATAACTAATCACCATCATAATGAGATTTAAAGTAATAATTTAATGATTTTTGCTTAGTTCAGGACCTGATTGATGATTTTGATAATTTAAAGTCCTAATTAACTTTAAAGATTTAGTTTGGAAAGCCAAATGGATATTATGCATGTTTACTTCCGCGGTAAAAAAAATCTGTTTTCACATTTTCCAAACTAACCAGTAAAAAATGGCCTACCACGTTTATTCCTCTGTTTTCACTCGCACTCTCTAATTGAATGTTTCTTGTCCATTGATGATTCCAGTCCTACTAGATCATTGGAAGTTGCCGCTATCTCATCAGAGATAAAAGTATTTACTGAGACCAAACCCTAACACTTTGAAATGTATCGTTTGCTTGCTGATGCAACCTGTTGAATAGATCTTCAAAACATGGACTCAGTAGGGAAGAATCCCGCCTAATGTCATTCCGAGTCTATAGATGCGGTTGGGAGGATTCGGTGGCCAAGTATAAGGATATGTGGAGATAAGTCCGTCCTTGCTTGGATGGATATTCGCATCATTAAATAAGAATATAATGAAGTTAAATGTTAGTATTTTAATTATATCGTTATTAGATGGAATGATGAAAAATTGAGTACCTTGATAAAGGTTTCTACACAAAAATGATACAGATGAATCATTGGTTCTCTGTTAAGAATCATTTTATGATTGCGTGAAATAATTTCTTTCATATTAGACACATTTATTTTCTACATGAAATGATATCTTTTATATTAGACACATTTATTTTCTACGTAAAATAAAACTTGGCGACTGCTTTCAACTCCTCCTTTCAGGGACAGGGACGGATGTAGGGGTCAAAGGGGCATTCCCCCTTAAAAAAAAATTAGTCCAAAAAGAAGTGTGAGGAGCAAAAATACCTCTAACATTTTGGGTTAGGAGCAATTTTAACCCTAACGTCTAAAATGGTGCAATTTTATCTCTAATGTTGAAAGCCAAAAACAATTTTATCCCTAATGTTGATAAATTGGGTCAATTTGAGAAATAATTCATCAAACTGTCTACTCGGTCATGAATCTTGTCATCTACACTTCACACATGCGTTATTTTATCAGTAACAAATCACAAACATATGTTGGGATATAAAAAAATATTAAAAATATATTGTCTTTTGTACGATTTAGACAAAAAAAATTCAAAAAATTCACCGAATTTATAAATATTAATCTCCAATTTTATTATCAAATTATAAAAAAAATTATATCTTTTTTTAGAACAATTTGATATGCAATTAGTGCAAAATAAAGAAAAAAATGACTGTATGTTATAATAGTGTCTGAAATTGATCCAGTTTATCAACGTTAGGGGTAAAATTGCTCT
Organism: Euphorbia lathyris; assembly: GCF_963576675.1. Lineage (NCBI taxonomy): Eukaryota > Viridiplantae > Streptophyta > Magnoliopsida > Malpighiales > Euphorbiaceae > Euphorbia > Euphorbia lathyris. Next base: position 86,595,617 of record NC_088914.1, on the reverse strand, counting down.
TGCCTACAAACATTAGGGGTAAAATTGCACAATTTTAGACGTTAGGAGTAAAATTGCTCATGACAGGGGTATTTTTGCCCTTTGCTACAAACATTAGTCTAAAATTTTTTTACATAGAGTTTTATCCTCCTTACTCAAATCCTGGATCCGCCACTGCCTCCTTCAAACAATCTTTCTTATATATTTGCAAATTTTTTTCCACCACCTCTAATCATTTGGATAGCATTTTTCCAGGTTTTGAACCGTTATAGGATTTGTGATAAGGTATTTATCATTTTCAACATATTCATCATTAACCTTCAACAAACACAATTTCGAAACATTTATCAATCGAACTCCCAATAGTACCTCAAATTTTTGGATTAGTGTCATCCTTATATATATATATTTATTGGAAATTTTATGTGAAATGACTTTTTAGCCATTGCCTCTGTTTTGTAATTTTTTGTATCCCACATTGGAAACTTGAGAGTTAGTTGAAGGGTTGATATTGGGTTGGGCCTTATGAGACAGTGGAAACGCGCGCGCTCGTTCGTTCGTTAGCGTGCCCGCCCGACCCGACTTGACCCGATTTTTATTTGGCTATTAAATATTTTTAAACCCTTTTGACTAATTCTCAAGCAGTTGAATTCTCATCTCCACTATCCCTAATTTTATTCAACAAACCACGTTTTTCTCTCACAAATGTCGTCCACTACAACGTTCGTTTTCAAAACTAAAGTAAAAGGGATTTCATCACAGTTCTGTACACACAGGTTTCCGATTCTCTTTTTTGCTCTCAAATATTATTTCTTCTCTAGACATTAAACTTTTGTTGTTCCAAAGCTTCAGCCTAAAGTGCACTAGGTCGATGCTTGCTATCTAAACCTTGGTTGATGATCGGACTTCCAGATTGCACCAGAGTCTGTCGTAATCGTTTTTAACTTAGTGGTTTTGTCCACAGCAGCAATTCTGTTCCGATAAGTTGTTATGTTCTCTCTTTTGTTTCTACAATTTGAAAACGATTAAATTTTCTATTGGTCATCATGTCTGCTCTAATTTCAAAAAACATTCCCAGTCTCTCTAAATTAGAGCCCTTAGACGGTCTCAACTACAAAAGATGGTCTCGGAAAATATTTATATTTTTTTAACAATTAGACCTTGATTATGTTGTTCTCTCTGATCCCCCTGTCGACCCAAACGGTCCTGCTATGTCACTTATTATTCCACAGTATGATAACCAGTCTGCTAAGTATGAAAAAGATAACAAAACAGTTAGAGGTCATCTCCTTAATCATATGTCGAACCCACTGTTTGATATATTTGTGAACAAAAATTCTGCGAAAGAAATTTGGGTTTCATAAAGAAAAGATTAGTATGGATCTGATGATGCTGGAAAAAGAAGGTATGTTGTTGGTAGGTGGCTACATTATCAGATGGTTGATAAAAAATCGATCATTGACAAGATTCATGAATATGAGAACCTTATTGCTGAAGTTCTCAGTGAGGGGATGAGTATGTGTGATATGCTTCAAGTCAAGGTTCTACTGGAGAAGTTTCCTCCTTCCTGGAGTGACTTCAGAAACCACCTGAAGCACAAAAAGAAAGACTTCAGTCTCTAGGGGCTAGTTAGTCATATGCGAACTGAAGAAGCAAACAGAATGAAAGATAAGCAACTTTCCTCTATTTCAATTTCTATTAATGCTAATGTTGTTGAATTTGTTGTGATTCCAAAAGACAGATCAAAAGGACATGCAAATAAGTCCCAAAAAGGCTTCAAACAAAATAAGTTTTTCAAGCATGGAAAGGTCCAAAAGCGAAAGGTTGAATGCTTTGTGTGTGGAAAACCCAGGCACATGGCATTTCAATGCTTCCAAAGGAAGGACCAACAGAATTCTAATCAAAATGCAAACACAAAGCCTATCGTACAATCCAATCTGGTGGAGAACGGTGAAATCATTGCTGCTGTGTGGTGGTAGAATCGAATTTGGTGGAAAACAAAACTGACTAGGTGCTGGATACTGGAGCTACCAAACACTTATGTTCGAACCGGGAGCTGTTTCAACACTTTAAGGATGCTACTGATGGAGAATGCGTCTACATGGGTAACACCGCAACTGCTGGTGTTGTTGGTAAAGGAACGATCTTACTTAAATTAACTTCTGGAAAAAGTTTGTCATTGAATAATGTTTTGTATGTGTCTTCCCTTCGTAGGAATCTTATCTCTAGTAGTTTATTGAATAATGATGGTTTAAAAATTACTTTTGAGGCTGATAAGGTGATTCTTACTAAGAATGAGAATTTTTTGGGGAAAGGGTACCTACGTGATGGACTTTTTATTATGAACACTGTTTATGTTAACTCTGTTGGAAATAATGCAAGTTCTTCTGGTTCTGCTTATTTATGGGTCTTTGGATGTTTGGCATAGTAGATTAGGACATGTGAATTATGCTTCTATTAAAAGGTTGAAACATATGCATGTTATTGATATTGTTATTAATTCTGAGCATGAAAGAAAATGTTCTGTTTGTGTAGAAGCTAAATTTGCTAAAAAGCCTTTTCCATCTGTTACTAAAAGAAGTACTGAATTGCTTGAATTGATTCATTCTGATCTGGCTGACTTTAAGAATTCTGTTACTAAAAGATGGTATATGACCTTTGTTGATGACTTTTCTAGATACACCAAAATATATCTATTAAGATCAAAAGATGAGGCTGAAGGTATGTTTATAAAATATAAAATGGAAGTAGAAAATAAGCTAGATAGAAAAATAAAAAGGCTTAGATCTGATAGAGGCGGAGAATACAGAACTAATTTCCTTAAAACTTTTTTTGTGAAGAAAATGGCATTATACATGAAACTAGTGTGCCATATACACCACAACAAAATGGTGTAGCTGAAAGGAAAAATAAAACGCTTAAGGAAATGATGAATGCTATGTTGATTAGTTCTGGTATGCCTGATAATATGTGGGGGGATGCTGTTTTGTCTGCATGCTATATTTTAAATAGAGTTCCTCATAAAAAAAAAACTAGACAAAACTCCTTATGAGCTTTGGAAGGGGTTTTCGCCTAATTTAAATTTTTTGAGGGTTTGGGGTTGTCTTGCTAAAGTTGCTTTTCCATCTTTTAGAAAACCCAACATATGGCCTAAAAAATTTGATATACGTTTTTATTGGATATGCTTCTAATAGTGCTACCTTTAGATTTATGGCACTGAATGATTATAGGGTAAATTCAAAAAAAAAACCTCTGTGGTTTCATGGATTTCGCAAAAAAAAACCCGTAGTTTGTTTTTACCAAAAAAAAGGAGCGTGGTTTACGCCGTTACCCGAAAAACGGAAAATGGCTTAACACCGTTAAAAATGTTGACGTGGCAAAGGGTAAAGTTGGAAAAATGATTTTTTTTTATTTTTCTTTTTTCTTTCTTCTTCCTTCTTCTTCCTCCTCCTCCTCCTCATCCTCCTCTTCTTCTTCTTCTTCTTCCCCTCTCTCTCTCTCTTCTCTTTTTTTTTTGTTTTTTTTTTGTTTCGATTTCAGATTTCCAAAATCGGAAATCTGAAAAAACCAGATTTCTAGAAATTTCCAGAAATCTGGAAATTCCCAGATTTCCAAAAATCTAGAAATTCCCAGATTTCCGATTTTGGAAATCTGGGAATTTCCAGATTCCTGAAAATTTCTAGGAATCTGGAAATCCAGAAATCTGGAAATTCCAGATTTCCGATTAAAAAAAAGAAGAAAGAGAGGAAGGAGAAGAGAAGAGAGAGAGGAAGAAGAAGGAGAAAAGAAGAAGAAGAAAAAGAGGAGGAGGAGAAGAAGAAGAAGAAGAAGAAGGAGGAGGAGGAGGAAAGAAAGAAAGAAAGAAAGAAAGAAGAGAAAATAAAAGAAAATTTAAAAAATCTAGAATTTCCAATTTTACCCCTCTATTTTAACACTGTTAAGTCATTTTCCGTTTTTCGGATAACAGCGTAAACCACGCTCCTTTTTTTTGGTAAAAACAAACCACGGGGGTTTTTTGCGAAATCCATGAAACCACATGGTTTTTTTTTGGAATTTACCCATGATTATACTATATGTGAATCTAGAGATGCAGAATTCTTCGAAAATATTTTTCCTTTAAAGAAAAATCTAGTGTGTGATGATGTTGGTCCTTCTAATTCTATGCCTGTTAGTGATTCACTTGCTTCTAGTTCTTTGGACAAACATGATGAATGTGAACATGAACCTAGAAGAAGTAAAAGAAGAAAAATAGCTAATAGTTTTGGACCCGAATTTGTTTCCTTTTTTCTGTTAGAAAATTCAGATAAAATAGATGATGTTCTTATGTCTACTTATCTGATAGAAAAAGACCCTAAGACCTATGAGGAGGCCATGACCTCTATAGATGCTAACTTTTGGAAAGAGGCAATTAAAAATGAATTAGACTCTATTATGGTAAATCACACTTGGAATCTAGTTTATGTGGCTAAAAGGTTCTATAAAACTTAAATGGATCTTCAAAAGGAAAATAAGACCTGATGGATCCATTGAAAAGTTCAAAGCTAGATTAGTTGTCGTAGGCTATAGTCAAAAGAAAGGAATTGACTATTTTGATACTTACTCTCTTGTTATTAAAATTTCTACTATTAGAATTTTAATTGCAATTGCAGCGATTCATAATTTGTTGGTACATCAGATGGATGTAAAACATCTTTTCTAAATGGTGATTTAGAAGAAGAAATCTATGTGCAACAGCCTGAGGGAAACATTGTACCTGGTCAAGAAGATAAGATATGCAAACTAAGGAAGTCGTTGTATGGCCTGAAACAGGCACCCAAACAATGGTATGAAAAGTTTAATTCTACTTTACTTTCTGATGGGTACGTTGTTAATGAATCAGATACATGTGTTTATTCTAAATCGTTCGGATCAAATTATGTGATTATATGTCTTTATATGGATGATATGCTTATCTTGGGCACCAATTTAGAAGTAGTGAATAACACTAAAGCATTCTTATCATCACAATTTGACATGAAAGACATGGGAAAAGCTGATGTAATTCTTGGTGTCAAAATTAAAAAAAAAAAATTGAAAATGGCTTTTCTTTGGGACAATCACATTATGTGGAGAAATTATTGAAAAAGTTTGATTGTTTTGATGTGGTTCCAGCTAGAACACCCTATGATCCTAGTATATGTCTTACTAAAAGTAAAGGAAATAGTGTTTCACAAGAAGAATATGCTAAGATTATTGGGAGTGTTATGATCTTAATGACTTATACTAGACCTGACATTGCATATGCTGTAAATAGACTGAGTAGATATACTCACAATCCAAATGATGAACATTGGAATGCACTTTGTCGTTAACTTCAATACTTGAAAGGTACCATGAATTTTAATTTGCATTTTAATAAATTTCCTGCTGTTTTAGAAGGATATTATGATGCAAATTAGGTATCTAAAAATTATTTGGCATGCTCCACTAATGGTTATGTTTTTGTTTTGGGTGGTGGTGCTGTTTCTTGGAGATCATGTAAACAAACTTGTATTGCACGCTCAACCATGAAATCAGAATTTATAGCACTTGAACTAGCTAGTCAAGAAGCAGATTGGTTGAGAAGTTTATTGGCAAATGTTCCATTATGGGGGAGATCTAATGCACCTATCTCACTTTATTGTGATTCTCAAGCAACCATAGGTACTACAAAAAAAAGTGTCTATAACAGAAAGAAAAGATACATTCACATTAGACATGGTGCAATAAGAGAACTATTAAAGAATGGGGCAATTGCCTTAGATTATATGAGATCAGAAAAAAAAATCTAGCTGAATCGTTCGCCAAGGGGTTACCTAGAAGAGTTGTTCTAGAAACGTCGAGGGGAATGGGCCTAAAGCCCACTGATTAAAGAAAGTATGGTGGATACCATACATGGTCAAACGAACCCATACTATCTTTTTTATACACTATATTTTACCCATTCCTATGACATATGATAGTGTGTGTATAATCTATAGCTCGCTGTGTGGTGGTTCATTTATATGAACTTGATGGATGCTCTTTTTGAGGCTGAGTTATGAGAAACTCTTAATGGTTCCTTATAGAGATCACCTACATGTGTGTGAAGGTGGGCCACCTTCTATAAAAGACTTTGGGCTGTCTTTCTAGAGCACTCATGAGATCCAAGGTGTGCGCATGGCCATTAAAGGCGCTATTATTTTTATCGCGGAACAACAAAATTTTGTTTAAAGGTTTTATTTACGTGCTATGAGGATATCAGTTAGAGTTGTAGAAGTTCAAGAGCAATTCACTTCTAAAAATATAACATGTTGCCTCACATAACTATGTATCAATTCAATCGGAAGATATTAATACTTAAGTTTTTGAAATCTGTAACTTATTGCCCAGAAAAGATTTATTATTTTTCCTAAAACTGTTTTGTGGGGGATTGTTGGAGATTTTATGTGAAATGGCTTTTTAGCCATTGCCTTTGTTTTGTAACTTTTTGTATCCCACATTGGAAACTTGAGAGTTAGTTGAAGGGTTTATATTGGGTTGGGCCTTATGAGATATTAAATTGTGTTTAGTGGGTTTTACAAAATATACCACACGCGCGCGTTCGCTCGTTCGCGCGCTCGCCAGACCGGACTGGACCCGATTTTTATTTGGCTATTAAATATTTTTAAACCCTTTTTACTAATTCTCAAGCAGTTGAAGTCTCATCTCCACTATCCCTAATTTTATTCAACAAACCACGTTTTTCTCTCACAAACGTTGTCCACTACAACGTTCGTTTTCAAAACTAAAATAAAAGGGATTTCATCACAGTTCTGTACACACAGTTTTCTAATTCTCTTTTTTGCTCTCAAATATTATTTCTTCTCTGGGCACTAAACTTTTTCTGTTCCAAAGCTTTGCCCTATAGTGCACTATGTCGATGCTTGCTGTGTAAACCTTGGTTGACGATCGGACTTCCAGATTGCACTAGAATCTGCCGTAATCGTTTTCAACTCAGTGATTTTGTCCACGACACAGCAATTCCGTTCCGATAAGTTATTTTGTTCTCTCTTTTGTTTCTACAATATTTACAAGCATTTTTTCACAAGATTCCACGTGTCAAAAAGATGAGATATTTATTTTATAGTGAAAATCCCAATGCGTTTACCTTGTCGAATTAAGCTTATTTCTTGTTTCCCTTTTATGTGGAAATTTTACTTTTTTGTGTTTGCTTTTATTAGTTCATCATGTTATAATTTTCGAAGAGCATCATTATTTTTACATAAAAATCGAAAAATATTCATAATTATAGAATGATAACAAAAAATGTATTCATTACCGTTATCCTTTGTTGCAGCCACAACAACTAATTGAAGTTGTTGAACAAAACAATGAATATTATGTGACTATTATTTTCATTTGAAATGAGCGTTTTCAATCCATTAAGTTCTCCAACTCATCACAACCAAGTATCATATTCAATCTCTATTTACTAGTGGAAAAAACCTCATTAGTAACATCTTATTTTTAATGAGTTTACTTGCAAATAGACACAAATTAAATCTTAAAAGTTTAGTAAATTATATAATTCAAGTTGAATTATAAAGATATAACCTACTATTTATTGGGTTCAAGCTTGTAAGGAGGGGGAGAGAGAGCCACTTTAACTAAAAAAATAAAATAAGAGGGTGTTTGTTTTCTGTTTTTATCTGTTTTTTGCTGCTGCATTGCAAAAAAAAAAAAAAGTAGATGTAAAGTGTTTGGTTAAAAATATAAACCAATTGCTGATTACTGTTTTACTAAGAATAGCTGCTGACTGGAAACAGCAACAAATTGCTGCCTTTTGGATTCTAAATCAACGTTTGGTCATTTATTCCTTAAATACCCTTTTGCTGCCTTCTTTTTTCTTCTAAATTCAGCGAATCAAGCCCTATAATTATGTCTATCATTATTATTCCTATAATTATGCTAATATGATAATTACAAATCAATCAAATAATATATTTTCTAAACAAGATAATTACATATCTAACATTGGGAATGTTTTATTATTATTGGCATAGTATGATAATTCTGAGCAAAAATTACATACTTACAACATGTGCATCCACATCCATTACACTAATATTTTGCTTGATTTCCAATAAGCTAAATTGTTAGATTTATAATAGTTAAGCAAATGCATAAAGTTAGCTTGTAATTATAAGTTGTTGTTTTTTATTAGAGTTACGTTAATGTTCAGTGAAGGATACAAGATTGGTCTATTGGGGCAAATTTTACACGTACGTGCGTAAAAAAATTACTAAATCACTCGTTCAATTTTTTTTACTTTTAAGTTGTCAATAACCAATTTTTACGTACTATTAACTACTCAAACTTAAGCTAGATTTGGACTACAAAACTAAAATTGATTGTTTTGGAGAAACTTAGAAAATTTTATCGTCTAACATATATTAATCAAGTTGGATTTTATAATTAAATACGAACTCAATGAGTTAACCACTCTAAACTTTAATTTGCCGGGAACAGGAACCAAAACCATTCATAGTACAGATAGTTCAAACGGTTGGGATGATTGATGCCAACCATGGTAGGGGTGTTCCCGGCGGCCGACTTGAGCCCCTCTAGGCCCCCCTCTATCTCCATCCTTGTTAATATTCTTAATTTGTTGATTAATTTTAAACATGTCTATTTTAGTCATTTTATCAAACACTAATATTGAAACATCAAACAGTAAAAAATAAAAGGAAATAACAAACAGCAAACTAGAATAGCTAAACCTGTTAGATATGGAATTATCTTGTTTAGGAAATATAGTAATTATCTTGTTTAGGAATTATAATATTTGGTTGATTTGTAATTATCACATTACCAAAATCAAGCCCTAATTTAATTGATTTGTAATTATAACATTAGCATAAGTATAGGCATAATTAGAGCTTGATTTTGGTAATGTGATAATTACAAATCAATCAAATACTATATAGATAATTACTATATTTCCTAAACAAGATAATTATATATCTAACAAAACCAAACGGGTCCTAATATCAAACATAAAAAATGAACATATATAAATTAATAAATGGACCTTTAGTGATTGATTAGAAAAAAAATCAAGTAAAAAGTAATTAATAAAAATAAAAGGGATATTATTTTTCACTTTTTCAAAAATCGCCTATACTCCGTCATTTTCAGCAGCTCTATCTAATTGAAAGTTTCTTAAACATCTATGGATTCCAGTGCTACTAGATTATCGGAAGTTGCCGCTAGGTCGTCAGAGACAAAGATATTTACTATTTTCTTGAACTCTTTTAAGATTTTTGACAGTGTTAAAGATTGGATTGATTCATTGATAATGAAAGTGCTCCAAATTCATTCTTTCTGTTGTTAATGCATTGATTAATTTTGGGTGGTACGGAAAGGAAAGTGCAACAAAAGATGCTGATTTCATTAGCAAATTGTCAGATGAGCTCCTTCGTAAAATTTCATCTTAAGGTCGTTTGAGAGAGGCTGTGGGGACATCTATGTTGTCACATAGATGGAGATAAATCTCAGCATTTAAACCCTTGCTCCGGTTTAATTAGGAAGAGATGCTCATTACAAAAGGAAAAAATTATGAATATTGGAAAGTGTATGAAAAACCTTGCATCACTTTCAGAGGACGGATTATCAAAGCAATTAACTACTGGAAAAAATAAACTATTAATTTAAAACAATTAAATAAAATAAATATTAAAATAAATAAATAAACAAATAGATATAAAAAAAACTTAGACAAATTGAGAGCAGTCATAATTTTGCAAAATATGAGGCAAGGTTCTCCATTGTGAATTTGAGAGAGTTGAGTGATTTGAGGGTAGTCTGATTTTTGGGGGAAAGACAAAAATAGTATAATAATTATTTTGGGGTATTTTCGGGAAACAACAGAGTGATACTATTTTTTGTTTTATCTCATTCTAACTCTAGAAAGTTTATAGCGAACACCCTCTTGTACACCGCATAAATTCGATAAAATTGTCTTCAAGATTTAAGCTATTATTTTTCTTAGCAATATATTACTTATGCTTTGAGATTTATTGATTCCGTTAAAATGTCGTAATCCAAAAAATTCCCAACATTAACAACTATGAAGGTTTTACATGGGCAAAAAGATAGATTTGTTTGAACTCCATTTTTGTTCCTGTAGTAATGTCAAGCATGTTGCTGACAACACTGGCTTTGAGTATTTTGCTGATATTGATAGGTGGATTAAGTTCGCACTCGGAAAAGATATTGAAAGTTTAACATTGTTCACACATTATCAGTTTGCTTGTTACGTAGTCCATCTCAAATACCTTGGTTTTTGACTATCTTTTTAGGACTGAGCTTTTTGATGGTATAGCGATGATTTTGAATCATCTTAAGTTGAGTTTTTGCAAATTTGGACCAAATTTCACCAACCAATTGAGCTCATTAGAAACCATTACCTTACATAATGTGGGTTGTCTAGTAATTTTATCAAACACTAATATTCAAACAGCAAACAACAATAGGAAACAGTAAACAAAAACTGGAAACAACAAACAGCAAACTGGAACAGCTAAACCTGTTAGATATGGTGTTTAGGAAATATAGTAATTATCTTGTTTAGGAAATATAATATTAGATTGATTTGTAATTATCACATTACCAAAATCAAGCACTAATTTAATTGATTTGTAATTATAACATTAGCATAACTATAGGAATAATTAGAGCTTGATTTTGGTAATGTGACAATTACAAATCAATCAAATACTATATAGATAATTACTATATTTCCTAAACAAGATAATTATATATCTAACAAAACCAAACAGGCCCTAATATCAAACATAAAAAATGTACATATATAAATTAATAAATGGATCTTTAGTGATTGATTAAAAAAAATCAAGTAAAAAGTAATTAATAAACAAATAAAAGGGATATCATTTTTCACTTTTACAAAAATCGTCTATACTCCGCCATTTTCAGCAGCTCTCTCTAATTGAAAGTTTCTTAAACATCTATGGATTCCAGTGCTACTAGATCATCGGAAGTTGTCGCTAGGTCGTTAGAGACAAAGGTATTTACTATGTTATTGAACTCTTTTAAGATTTTTGACAGTGTTAAAGATTGGATTGATTCATTGATAATCAAAGTGCTCCAAATTCATTCCTTCTGTTGTTAATGCATTGATTAATTTTGGGTGGTACGAAAAGGAAAGTGCAACAGAAGATGCTGATTTCATTAGCAAATTGTTAGATGAGCTCCTCCATAAAATTTCATCTTATGGTAGTTTGAGATAGGCTGTGGCGACATCTATCTCGTCACATAGATTGAGATAAATCTCAGCATTTAGTCCCTTGCTCCGGTTTAATTGGGAAGAGATGCTCATTATAGAAAGAAAAAATTATGAATATTGGAAAGTGTATGAAAAACCTTGCATCACTTTCAGAGGACGGATTATCGAAGCAATTAACTGTTGGAAAAAATTAACTATTAATTTAAAACAATTAATAAAATAAATATTTAAATAAATAAATAGATATAAAAAACTTAGTTGAAAAAGTCTTCAAGAATATGGCTATATAAGGCCATGGATTAAAGGTGCAAAAAAAAAAAAGATGTAAGTTGATTGAGAGCAATCATGATTTTGCAAAATGTGGGGCAATGTTCTCCATTGTGAGTTTGAGAGAATTGAGTGATTTAGACACGTTGTGCCATGATTTATGTGCACAAATCATGGCACATATGAAACATTGACTTTCTCAACTAATTAGTTGAAAAGGTCTTCAAGAATATGGCTATTTAAGGCCATGGATTGAATGTGCAAAAAAAAAGATGGAAGTTGATTGAGAGCAATCATGATTTTGCAAAATGTGAGGCAAGGATCTCCATTATGAGTTTGAGAGAGTTGAGTGATTTGAGAGTAGTCTGATTTTTGGCGGACAGACAACACTAGTATAATAATTATTTTGGGGTATTTTCGGGAAACACCGAAATGATATTATTTTTGGTTTTATCTCATTCTAACTCTAGAAAGTTCCTAGCGAACACCCTTGGACACCTCATAAATTCAATAAAATTGTATTCAAGTTTTAAGTTATTATTTTTCTTAGCAATATATTTCTTATGCTTTCAGAGTTATTGGTTCCGTTAAATTTTTTTAATCAAGAAAATTCCCAACATTAACAACTATGTAGGTTTTACAGGGGCGAAAAGATAGATTTGTTTGAATTCCATTTTTGTTCATGTAGTAATGTCAAGCGTGTTGCTGACAACACTGGCTTTGAGTATTTTGCTGATATTGATAGATGGATGAAGTTTGCACTCGGAAAAGATATTGAAAATTTAACATTGTTCACACATTGTCAGTTGCTTATTACGTAGCCCATTTCAAATACCTTGGTTTTGACTATCTTTTTAGGACTGAGCTTTTTGATGGTATAGCGATGAATTTGAATTATCTTAAGTTGAGTTTTTGCAAATTTGGACTAAATTTCACCAACCAATTGAGCTCATTAGAAACCATTACCTTACATAATGTGGGTTGTCTAGTAATTTTATCAAACACTAATATTCAAACAACAACAGGAAACAATAAACAAAAACATGAAACAACAAAGAGCAAACTGGAACAGCTAAACCTGTTACATATGGAATTATCTTGTTTAGGAAATATAGTAATTATCTTGTTTAGGAATTATAATATTTGGTTGATTTGTAATTATCACATTACCAAAATCAAGACCTAATTTTATTGATTTATAATTATAACATTAGCATAAGTATATGCATGATTAGAGCTTGATTTTGGTAATGTGATAATTACAAATTAATCAAATACTATATAGATAATTACTATATTTCCTAAACTCTATATCTAAGAAAACCAAACGGGCCCTAATATCAAACATAAAAAATGAACATATATAAATTAATAAATAGACCTTTAGTGATTGATTAGGAAAAAAATCAAGTAAAAAGTAATTAATAAAAAAATAAAAGGGATATCATTTTTCACTTTTTCAAAAATCGTCTATACTCCGCCATTTTCAGCAGCTCTCTCTAATTGAAAGTTTCTTAAACATCTATGGATTCCAGTGCTACTAGATCATCAGAAGTTGCCGCTAGGTCATCAGAGACAAAGGTATTTACTATGTTCTTGAACTCTTTTAAGATTTTTTACAGTGTTAAAGATCGGATTGATTCATTGATAATCAAAGTGCTCCAAATTCATTCTTTCTGTTGCTAAAGCATTGATTAATTTTGGGTGGTACGGAAAGGAAAATGCAAAAGAAGATGCTGATTTCATTAGCAAATTGTCAGATGAGCTCCTCCGTAAAATTTGATCTTATAGTAGTTTGACAGAGGCTGTGGGGACATCTATCTTATCACATAGATTGAGATAAATCTCAGCATTTAGACCCTTGCTCCGGTTTAATTGGAAAGAGATTCTTATTACAGAAGGAAAAAATTATGAATATTGGAAAGTGTATGAAAAACCTTGCATCACTTTCAGAGGACGGATTATCGAAGCAATTAACTGTTGGAAAAAATTAACTATTAATTCAAAACAATTAAATAAAATAAATATTCAAATAAATAAATAAACAAATAGATATAAAAAAAAACTTAGACAAGTTGTGTCATGATTTATGTGACAAAATCATGGCACATATGAAACATTGACTTCCTCAACTAATTAGTTGAAAAAGTCTTCAAGAATATGGCTATATAAGGCCATGGACTGAGGGTGCAAAAAAAAAAAAAGATGGAAGATGATTGAGAGCAATCATAATTTTCCAAAATGTGAGGCAAGGTCCTCTATTGTGAGTTTGAGAGAGTTGAGTCATTTGAGGGTAGTTTGATTTTTGGCGGACAGACAAAATAAGTAAGATAATTATTTTCGGGTATTTTCGGAAACATCGGAGTGATACTATTTTTGGTTTTATCTCATTCTAACTCTAGAAAGTTTATAGCGAACACCCTCTTGTACACCTCATAAATTCAATAAAATTGTCTTCAAGTTTTAAACTATTATTTTTCTTAGCAATATATTGATGATGCTTTGAGATTTATTGATTCCGTTACATTGTCGTAATCCAGAAAATTCCCAACATTAACAACTATGTAGGTTTTACAGGGGCGAAAAGATAGATTTGTTTGAACAACTATGTCAAGAGTGTTGCTGACAACACTGGCTTTGATTTTTTTGCTGATATTGATAGATGGATTAAGTTCGCACTCGGAAAAGATGTTGAAAGTTTAACATTGTTCAAACATTGTCAGTTTGCTTGTTACGTAGCCCATATCAAATACCTTGGTTTTGACTATCTTTTTAGGACTGAGCTATTTGATGGTATAGCGATGAATTTGAATCATCTTATGTTGATTTTTTGCAAATTTGGACCAAATTTCACCAACCAATTGAGCTCATTAGAAACCATTACCTTACATAATGTGGGTTGTCTAGTAATTTTATCAAACACTAATAATCAAACAGCAAACAACAACAGGAAACAGTAAACAAAAATAGGAAACAACAAACAGCAAACTGGAACATCTAAACCTGTTAGATATGGTGTTTAGGAAATATAGTAATTATCTTGTTTAGGAAATATAATATTAGATTGATTTGTAATTATCACATTACCAAAATCAAGCCCTAATTTAATTGATTTGTAATTATAACATTAGCATAAGTATATGCATAATTAGAGCTTGATTTTGGTAATGTGATAATTACAAATCAATCAAATACTATATAGATAATTACTATATTTCCTAAACAAGATAATTATATATATAACAAAACCAAACGGGCCCTAATATTAAACATAAAAAATGAATATATATAAATTAATAAATGGACCTTTAGTGATTGATTAGAAAAAAAATCAAGAAAAAAGTAATGAATAAAAAAATAAAAAGGATATCATTTTTCACTTTTTCAAAAATTGTCTATACTCCACCATTTTTAGCAGCTCTTTCTAATTGAAAGTTTCTTAAACATCTATGGATTCCAGTGCTACTTGATCATCGGAAGTTGCCGCTAGGTCGTCAGAGACAAAGGTATTTACTATGTTATTGAATTCTTTTAAGATTTTTGACAGTGTTAAAGATTGGATTGATTCATGGACAATCAAAGTGCTCAAAATTCATTCTTTCTGTTGCTAATACATTGATTAATTTTGGGTGGTACGGAAAGGAAAGTGCAACAGAAGATGCTGATTTCATTAGCAAATTGCCAAATGAGCTCCTCTGTAAAATTTGATCTTATGGTAGTTTGATAGAGGCTGTGAGGACATCTATCTTGTCACATATATGGAGATATATCTCAGCATTTAGACCCTTGCTCTAGTTTAATTGTGAAGAGATACTCATTACAGAAGGAAAACATTATGAATATTGGAAAGTGTATGAAAAACCTTGCATCACTTTGAGAGGACGGATTATCGAAACAATTAACTGTTGGAAAAAACTAACTATTAATTTAAAACAATTAAATAAAATAAATATTTAAATAAATAAATAAACAAATAGATATAAAAAAACTGAGACAAGTTGTGCCAAGATTTATGTGCACAAATCACGGCACATATGAAACATTGACTTCCTCAACTAATTAGTTGAAAAAGTCTTCAATAATATGGCTATATAAGGCCATGAATTGAGGTTGCAAAAAAAAAAAGATGGAAGCTGATTGAGAGCAATCATAATTTTGCAAAATGTGAGGCAAGGTTCTCCATTGTGAGTTTGAGAGAGTTGAGTGATTTGAGCGTAGTTTGATTTTTGGCGGACAGACAAAAATAGTAAGATAATTATTTTGGGTAGTTTCGGAAAACACCGGAGTGATACTATTTTTGGTTTTATCTCATTCGAACTCTAGAAAGTTTATAGCGAACACCCTCTTGTACACCTTATAAATTCAATAAAATTGTCTTTAAGTTTTAAGCTATTATTTTTCTTAGCAATATATTGCTTATGCTTTGAGATTTATTGATTCCGCTAAATTGTCGTAATCAATAAAATTCCCAACATTAACAACTATGTAGGTTTTACAGGGGCGAAAAGATAGATTTGTTTGAACTTTATGTTTGTTCCTGTAGTAATGTCAAGCTTGTTGCTGACAACACTGGCTTTGGGAATTTTGCTGATATTGATAGATGGATTAAGTTCGCACTCGGAAAATATGTTGAAAGTTTAACATTGTACACACATTTTCAGATTGCTTGTTACGTAGCCCATCTCAAATACCTTGGTTTTGACTATCTTTTTAGGACTGAGCTTTTTATGGTATAGCGATGAATTTGAATCATCTTAAGTTGAGTTTTTGCAAATTTGGACCAAATTTCACCAACCAATTAAGCTCATTAGAAACCATTACCTTACATAATTTGGGTTGTCTAGTAATTTTATCAAACACTAATATTCAAACAGTAAACAACAACAGCAAATAGTAAACAAAAACAGGAAACAACAAACAGCAAACTGGAACAATTAAACCTGTTAGATATGGAATTATCTTGTTTAGGAAATATAGTAATTATCTTCTTTAGGAATTATAATATTTGATTGATTTGTAATTATTACATTATCAAAATCAAGCCTCAATTTAATGGATTTGTAATTATAACATTAGCATAATTATAGGCATAATTAGTGCTTGATTTTGGTAATGTGATAATTACAAATAAATCAAATACTATATAGATAATTACTATATTTCCTAAAGAAGATAATTATATATCTAACAAAACCAAACGGGCCCTAATATCAAACATAAAAAATGAACATATATAAATTAATAAATGGACATCTAGTGATTGATTAGAAAAAAATCAAGTAAAAAGTAATTAATAAAAATAAAAGGGATATCATTTTTCACTTTTTCAAAAATCGTCTATATTCCGCCATTTTCAACAGCTCTCTCTAATTGAAAGTTTCTTAAACATCTATGGATTCCAATGCTACTAGATCATCGGAAGTTGCCGCTAGGTCGTCAGACACAAAAGTATTTACTATGTTCTTGAACTCTTTTAAGATTTTTAACAGTGTTAAAGATTGGATTGGTTCATTGATAATCAAAGTGCTCCAAATTCATTTTTTCTGTTGCTGCATTTATTAATTTTGGGTGGTATGGAAAGGAAAGTGCAATAGAAGATGTTGATTTCATTACCAAATTGTCAAATGAGCTCTTCTGTAAAATTTGATCTTATGGTAGTTTGAGAGAGGCTGTGGGGACATCTATCTTGTCACAGAGATGGAGATATATCTAAGCATTTAGACCATTGCTCCGGTTTAATTGGGAAGAGATGCTCATTACAGAAAGAAAACATTATGAATATTGGAAAGTGTATGAAAAACCTTGCATCTCTTTTAGAGGATGGATTATCGAAGCAATTAACTGTTGGAAAAAATTAACTATTAATTTAAAACAATTAAATAAAATAAATATTTAAATAAATAAATA
This sequence comes from Euphorbia lathyris, assembly GCF_963576675.1. NCBI lineage: Eukaryota > Viridiplantae > Streptophyta > Magnoliopsida > Malpighiales > Euphorbiaceae > Euphorbia > Euphorbia lathyris. The sequence goes on along the minus strand of NC_088914.1, from coordinate 86,578,177 downwards.
GATATTAAAAAACTGAGACAAGTTGTGCCATGATTTATGTGCACAAATCATGGCACATATGAAACATTGACTTCCTCAACTAATTAGTTGAAAAAGTCTTCAAGAATATGGCTATATAAAGCCATGGATTGAGGTTGCAAAAAAAAAAAGATGGAACCTGAGTGAGAGCAATCATAATTTTGCAAAATGTGAGGCAAGGTTCTCCATTATGTGTTTGATAGAGTTGAGTGATTTGAGGGTAGTCTGATTTTTGGGGGACAGACAAAAATAATAAGATAATTATTTTGGGTATTTTCGGAAAACACCGGAGTGATAATATTTTTGGTTTTATCTCATTGTAACTTTAGAAAGTTTCTAGAGAACACCCTCTTATACACCTCATAAATTCAATAAAATTGTATTCAAGTTTTAAGCTATTATTTTTCTTAGCAATATATATATTTCTTATGCTTTGAGATTTATTGATTCCGCTAAATTGTCGTAATCCAGAAAATTCTCAAAATTAACAACTATATAGGTTTTACAGGGGCGAAAAGATAGATTTGTTTGAACTCCATTTTTGTTCCTGTAGTAATGTCAAGCGTATTGCTGACAACACTGGCTTTGAGTATTTTGCTGATATTGATTGGTAGATTAAGTTCGCACTCGGAAAAGATGTTGAAAGTTTAACATTGTTCACACATTGTCAGTTTGCTTGTTACGTAGCCCATCTCAAATACCTTGTTTTTTACTATCTTTTTAGGACTGAGCTTTTTGATGGTATAACGATGAATTTGAATCATCTTAAGCTGAGTTTTTGCAAATTTGGACCAAATTTCACCAACCAATTGAGCTCATTAGAAACCATTACCTTACATAATGTGGGTTGTCTAGTAACTAATAACCTGGAAAGCATGATTCCATTTTTAGGAAAGCTAAAAACATTGGACATAACTAACTGTGAACTTCCTAAAAAGTTAAGCCTCTTCTCACTAACTCGACTGCAGAAATTCTTAGTCCACACATACATTTTTTGGAGGAAGTTGAGCTGTTAAACCCTGATCTGATTGAATTCAAGTGTTAAGATATTGTCAAGTGTGACTTGGCTGGAGCTCCTAATCTGCTATCTTTGAATTACATTGTACCAAGTGGGGAACTGTATCTTATTTTCATTAATTTTCCATGTCTGATTCCACACCTCAGATTTCTTACTCTTGTGATGGTAGTAGATGATTGTGTAAGTCAGTAATTAGAAAAATGATTGGAAAAGTGCAATTTAGTTTTTAATTTAATGGATTCTCACTCTTGATCTTTCATAGGTTAATTGGGCACCACCAACAAGTGTTTGTACTCTTAGCCAAGTTACACACCTACAATTATTTACTGTGTAGTCAGATTTCAGCTTGGTGAAGGTTATGGCAATCCTTAAAGCTTTTCCTTTTCTCCATGTGTTGCAATTGATAGTAAGTGTGAACAACTATTTTTTTTGGAGGTTCTCTATTCTTCATATTTCTGTCTAAATTCAGGTATCATCAGTGTAATTTACTCGTCAAACTCGCATTGACCGACCATTGACAGGTAAACTATACTAAATTTTCCGGTCATTGTTATTTCAGGTATATTTTTGGGACAAAATGTAATCTAGGTACCAAAGTGTGAACTAGGATAAGTTCAGATACCTAGTGTACTTTACTCCATTTTTTTGGTATACTTAGGTATTTATCATAAGTTTTTTTACACTAATTATATGTATGAAACAAACGACACGAAGCCAATTAACAACACTAAACCACTAAAACTAGCTAAGAAAGATTACAAATCTTGGTATTAATCTCTTGGTATTGTTTAAGATATTGTTTCCTCTAATTGTAAATAATTGTTTTCATATTATTTTCCTTAATTATCTTTTGGATCTTTCGCATTTTGCTCGATTGAACCAAATTTTTGAGGTAAAAATTCCTGATATTTGACCAAATTATTTACTTTTTTTGACCGTATTCGGTCAAAATAAGTCAATAGTTTGATATAATTTTGAATTAGTTTCTTCTAATATTTGGTCTTATCCAATCTAGTGTCTCCAAGATCCTCGCCCAGCCGTAGTTTCATGCCTTGAATTGGATTCAATTTGGAGCCAAAAAGAAGTTGGCGGATTAAAATCAAACTATGCTTGAGAAATAAAGCGACTTTTGATTTCTCATTTATTTCAGTTTCATTTGTAATCGGAAAGACCTTCTCCAGCTGTTGATTTCATTAGGAAACTGCCAGATGACCTTCTCCGTAATTTTTTTTATCTTATGGTAGTTTGAGAGAGGCAATGACAACATCTATTTTGTAACATAGATGGAGATATGTCTCAACATTTACACCCTTGCTCCGGTTTAATTGGGAAGATATTTTTATTGCGAACCGAGGAAATTATGAATTTTGGAAAGCCCAAAAAAGACCTTGCATCACTTTCAGAAGAAATATTATTGGAGCAATTAACAACTACATACGGTTTTATAGAGGCGAACAGATAGACTTGTTTGGAGTCAATTTCTGTTTTTATAGTAATTGTTTTGGCTTCATTCATTTATTAAAAAAGAAAATAAAACTAAATATTTTTTGTTGTGGTGATAGAAAGTCAAAGTTACTACACTGATCATGAAATCAGAAAACGACAGACCTAAAATTCCATTATATTCTCTTACCCCTTTGTATGTATTTATTTCCTCTTTTTCGTCACATCTATATCATACTATATAAAGTGATAAAACCTTTTTTTAAAAGTATAGATATACTTTTAATATAAGAAAATACGAATTTTAATTCTATAAATTTTTTTTAAAATGTTTTAGCTTTAAATAAAAGATCATGCATTAAATAGAATCAGAATACAAGACTTGAACAATGAAAGCTGGAGGACTAGTATATCACTCCATCAGTCCTTATATAGAATATGATGCCTTTGCAAGTTCATGGACAACACTATTCGTAGAACGACTAGCAAAAATGATATTAACATCATTAAATGAATGAATCAACCTATTACATATTGGGGTTTAGTGTCCTATAGTCAATTGTTATAGGATATAAACCCGTTGTAAATGAATTGTTCATTATTATTCATTTTATAAGATATAGTAAGTTTAACTATATAAAGACATTTATCTTTTATCAGAACTAATCAAGTTAAATAAAAGAAATCCCGAAGTTTATTTAAAAAATCATAAAGTGTTCATACAAGCATAAAGTGAGACGGAACTTTATAATAAAACTAATAAACTTAAAACAACCCCAAGTCAAGCAATATGTTTATAGGGATTGCCATAATAATGTTGAGACTTGCATGTAATCATGTTTTCTGTTGTGAACAGAGAGCTGACCTCACAAGCTTTATATATAGAGATATCTAGACAATTACATGGATCCGGTGAAGGAGTTCATTAGGATTGGGGACTCAACTTGAGATAACAGGATGGATGGATTTATCTAGTGTCACATGTTTCATTTCAAATGTTATTAGTAGGTATAAGTAATCCTCAGACTCAAATAAACATTAATTAGTGATTCTGGATTATAGAATGTGATGCTTTGATTTACAGGGGAGCTCTGGGGTGTGTAAGAGCATAGTTGGGTATCACATAAAGTAATTGCAAAATAGTTAATATTAGATTGAGCATTCGTCACCCTGATAGATAGGAGATGTATCCATGGGCCTCTTGTGGAAGAATTGACTGAAACCCTTGTAATGTGATAGGGTTAAGTGTTGAAATGGAGATTTCACTTAACCTATCTATTCAGAGTTAATTCTACCTAAACAAGTAAAACATACGTCTCATCATATGTAACTTGACATATTCCATAGTTACGGATTCGTCTAAGAATATAGCTGATGAATGATCAAATTATGCTTGACCTAATACTGAAAGGTAAAGATCGGAATCAACCTGACTTCTTATTGCTCTAGGGGAATGAGACATTTCTGATAAAAGAATCTACACACTCATTTTGTTATATGTTTAGAATTAAATTAATCTAGTTGAATTAATTTAAATAAACATATACGGCTAGCTTCGGTAAGAACCTAATAGGTCACACATGAAGTAAGATCGGAGCACGGAATAGTAATTTAATAGAGATAGACTATAGGGGGCCGAATTATATAGTAAATAAATTAGGGTTTTAGTTGATTTATTTAGATAAATATAATTAGATTATATTATGGTTAAATCAATTAAAGAGATAATACTAGTGTTTTTTAACCAAATAATATTAGTTTTTTTTTTGAACCAGAGATAATATTAGTTAGATAATATAATATGATTATTTATGTTTATTATTATTCTAACCTAATGGATGTGATCGTGTGAAATTAATGTATGTTTAATGATTTTAGATATGATTATATTAATCATATAAAATTAACAAAATGAAAATCAATAAGAAATTATTATAACAAAATGTAACTTGGGGATGACAACTAAGTATATCTACGCATAGAAAACCAATTTCTAAAACTAGATTTATTCCTAATATATGAAATTATATAAATTTAATCCTAATGTTACTCTATATTTTTTTGGACAGTGGAGTTGACAAGAATCCCTTTAAAGGATTCCAGGCAACATAATCGTAATGGGTAGTTTAATTTTTTAATTTTTTTTTAACTTTGGTTGGGAACTGTCCATTTTAGGGAATATTTCCCAACCAGATCCAATTGGATAATCTTTAAAAATAACCTTAAACAAAGATTAATCCCTATTTATTGGGTTCAAACTTGTAAGGAGGGAAAGAGAACCACTTTTCTCTTTCATACTCAAAATCGTATTCTATTATGGAAGGATTATTTGATACATGCTAAAAAAATTATAATAATAATGATAACTTGCTGAATTCGATTTGATGATCTCCGCCGGAGTTACCTGCAAAACAGAACCGGAGACGGGATCTCCGGGAAAACTCTCCGATGATCTAGTCAGTTCTTTGTATGAAGGTTGGTAAATAATAGCATTACGGGGAAAAATGTGAACGTACCTCTCCCCTTTGGCCTTATGGCTTTTTATAAGTGTTCTTAAGTAACCGCCGAGGGCGGTTACTCCTTCCAGGCCACGTTCCGAGGGCGGTTACTCCTTTTTAGGCCATGTCCCTTTCGTGGCTTTCGTGGCAACAAACGTGGTATCGTTTGTTCTGAGTGGGAGTTTTGATGCTCCATTTAGGAATTCGGGGCGGTTACTCACTTCACCCGCTTCCTCTATTTGGGCTCTATTCGGGTCCCATCCGATCCTAGACCATGGGTCTAAGTATGGGTTGGGCCCGTGTAACGAATTCGGCCCGGTTTGACTTCGCGGGTCATCACATGCCTCCCCCTTAGTTTGGCAAGAGCCCTTTAGGATCTTTTTATAGGGGACTCTTCGTTTTTGTCTGGATATTCAAAATTCAAAAATTGTGAATTTCCTTGTCCGTCGTTTCTTTTCCGGCATCGTCGTTTCTTTTCCGGCATCAACCTCTTCGCGTTCATTCTTCTCTGTGTAGTCTTTCATATGTAAGTTTTCCTTTCCACAACTTGTACCTCGCTCGACTCTTTACTTCTATTCATTTTTCTTCATCAATATGTCGAACCCTGACCTCGACTTCGCACCGTTCGACGAAAATTACATCCGCGAGGTATCTCATGAGGTCGATGAGATGGTTGATGAAGCTTCAACCAGCTCTCCTGGGTCTGATTTTCATCCCGCCGACTTCCTCCACCTAGCGAATACATCCGATGAGGGTTTAGGTTTTAACCCTAAAAAGTTGATTCCGCCACGTGTCCCAACCCCTCGTTTGCTACCGAAGAAGGACAGATCGGGAAGCCTAGTTTGTCAGGAGACAATTGATGACTTGCGGGAGCAGTATTCTTGGCTTCAAGGTCTCGAAGCCCTCATTCCCGGGGAGGATAGAGGACCGGGCGACTACCCAAAGGGGTATTTCACCATTTTCGTCGCCCAGATTATCTGCGGTTTCACGTATCCGCTGGCGGATGAGATTGCCTCCGTCCTTGGCGGTTACGAAATCGCACCTGGTCAATTGCATCCCAACGGATGGGCCGACTTAACTCTGGACAAATTTCTGGCGGATTGTCTGGAGGTTCCCTTCTCGCTCAAAATTTTCTCCAAGCTTCATCATTTCAAAAGTTCGGTGGGATATTTCACTTTCATCCGTCAGAGCGGTTACTATGGTTTCGACGAGAAGCTGAACAAGATCCGCGAGTGGGACCGATCTTACTTCTTTATGAAGTTTAATAAAGGGAATCAAAACTTCCTTCGCTGCTGGGGCCGACCCAATGTAAAGAGTTTGAACTTCGGTTACCCTAGTGAGGAAGAATCCGCTGTTATAAAGTTCTTGAAGAGTATGCCTCCTTTCGTATGGACATATGATCAGGCCTTCCATATGCTAAGGAGCCGAGTAGCGATTGCCTACCGCGAGGGAGATCGCGTTGTCTATATCCCTTATCGCGTTTTTGTTCAAGGTACTTTTTTATTTCCAAGTTGATGATTTCTTTTAACCCTTTGCAGGGGTGATCCTTTATCTCAACTCGCTGCAGATCGGGAGGCGAAAGCCCTAGCGAGAAGGAAGAGGCGGATGGCGGGGACCACTTCCGTTGCAGGGGCGAATTCTCCTAGAGGGGCGATTACTTCTATTGAGGCGGCTTCTCCCGTAAGGGCCTCCGTTTCACAAGGTCCAGCTTCTGCTTCCGAGGACCTTCCCTTAACTAGGAAGCGGAAGCATAATGCGGATACAGAGTCTTCTCGTCCCAGAAAGAAAAACACCTCTGTGTCCCTCACTGTTGGCGGCACACCCGTATCCGCCCCGTCCAAAGGAAAGAGCAGTACTCCAATTCACGAGGTATCTCAACCCATTCCCCCCTTTTTTTATGTTGTTAATTTTTCCTCATGAGTTATCTGCTGTTCTCCTGATCTTTCTCCTTATGCATTCGCAGCCGATTCCCGACATCAGCGGGTGGTGGACTAGGACCTTTGGTATGGCCGTGAGCTTTTCTTGTAAGGACATTGTCTCTTCCATATGCAATGTCCTTAGGCGGCTCCCCTCTGCTTCCCGTGTGTGAGAACAAGTACCGCTTCCTACTGCAATGGAGGGGATTGAGAAGCGTGCCATAGAGGTATATTGTTGTTTTGGGGGTAGAGGCTTGTCATTCCCTTTCAAGGATCTTGTGTCCATAGTAATCGCATGTTTCTATTCTCCCTTTTTATTCACGAGCCGTCTTTTATGCAGATTATCAATTTCGCGGAGGGCGCTCTCCAAAGGGATGCTGAACGAGCCAAAGAGTTGGAGAACCTTGGTACTGAATTGGCGACTCAGAAGTCGCTTTATGATGATGTCCAAGGGAAGGTAAAGGCTCTTGAAGGTGCTTGTCAGAAGGTTATGAGCGAGAAGGAGGAAGCTCTCAGATCCCTCCAGGCTAAGTCCGACGAGCTGCAAAAGGTCCTTGATGATCTAAATTCATCCAAGGAGGCTCTGGAGATGCAAAAGAAGAAAGCTGAGGAGATTCTAGCCGAAGATGGTGCTCGCATCTATTGGTATGGGGAGCGAATTCATGCCGCTTATGAGCATGGGCATCCAGATCGAGTACTTAGCCGCCCCAAGGTTCCCATCCCCGAAAAGGATCTAACTGAGAAGTGGGACAAGCTGGAAGCCGAGGATGCTGATATGGATGAGGTACTCTTCTTAGATTGGCAGAGTTTTCAGAATTCTCCAATTAGCTGCGAGATCCCTACTTAGAACGCGGAAAAAGAGGCACCACAAGACCTTTCTTAGCCTGAGCAAGAGGTACCGCCCTCTGAAGCGGTTACTGATTCGAGGGTTGAGGATTTGCTTGAAGCAGATCCGCCCACTGGAGGAGATGACGGAGCCGCTGAAGGCGAGAAGGGCCATAGGGGTGAAGGAGAGGAAGTTGTAGTTTGATTTATATCTAGACTGTCGTATGTAACAAACTGCCTGTATATATATATTTTCTTTTGCTTGCCGCTTTATCTATACGTGCGATTGTTGCTTTATTCCTTATTGCCCTTTGTTTTCATACGTGACCCTTGCCTTTTGCCGACTCCATATTTGTATTTCCTCGTAGTTTAGTTTCGTTTCCGCTAGGGTGGCCAGACCCTTTTTGCAATTTTTTGAGTACTCGTTAATTCGCTTAATTTTATGCCTTATCTTATAATTTTTCTTTCGAAAATAATATAATCATAAGGTTAATCATAAGGTTTTGCGAGTGATGCGTAATCATGCATCCGCCTTTCTTTAAGAGGCAACACATTTATGTGTTTTTAAGTTTAACCATAAGGTTTTTGCGAGTGATGCGTAATCATGCATCCGCCTTTCTTAATAGGCAACACATTTATGTGTTTTTAAGTTTAACCATAAGGTTTTTGCGCGATTTACCCGCCTTTTGTTTGTATATAACACACTGAAGTGGTTGTCCTAAAAAGGATCCGCACTCAAACGCTGTATGCAACAATTGAATATCTTTATTGATAAAAGAAAAGACTTTTTGTTACATTGGTATATGAAATGTGCGGAATCAAAGCCTCATTAAAACTTTTTATCAGAAAACCCAGTGGGAAAAAACTCATAAAATGAAAAAGAGTACTCGTCATTTCCCTGAACTACCCGGCCCGTTTATATAGGCGCAGATTTTCTAGATTCCAGGTGCGCGGGAGCTTTTTTCCGCTCATTTCTTCTATTTCAAAAGTTGATGGTCCCAGCTTCTTGGATACTCTGTATGGTCCGATCCAGTTGACGCCTAATTTGCCTTTGCCATCTCTGGATTGTATTTTATCCGCTTTTTTCAAGACCAAGTCATTCTCGTTGATTATCACTTTTCGCACCCTTCTGTCATGATATTTCTTGACCCTATTGCGGTATACTGCCATTTGCATGTAAGCTTTTTCTCTTCGTTCTTCAACAGAATCCAATGCATCTCTAATGTTGATAGGATTTTGTGTGTCGCAATAATAAATTATTCGATCTGTAGGCGACTTGATTTCAACAGGTAGGACTGCTTCGGCTCCATAAACCAGCGAGAAAGGCGTTTCGCCAGTTGCTGCTTTTACAGAAGTTCTGTATGCCCATAACATATGGGGTATCTCATCCGCCCAACCTGTTTTTTTATCACCTAGCCGCTTCTTGATCCCTTGAATCATGGCCCTGTTGGTAACCTCTGTCATACCATTCGATTGGGGATGGTTTACGGAAGAAAAATGATTCTTGATCCCCATGCTTTCGCAGTATGCTTTGAACTTGACACAGTTGAACTGGGTGCCGTTGTCAGTTATAAGCTTTTGCGGGATTCCAAATCGCATGATAATGTTCTCTCGTAAGAACTCGATCATTCGTTCAGGTGTTTGAGCGGTTACTGCCTCCGCTTCTACCCATTTGCTGAAGTGGTCAACTGCGACTACCAAGTACTTCCTTTTCTTTGTCGTTTCTGGGAATGGACCCACTATATCGATTCCCCATGTTGCGAATGGCCATGCCGTCATTATAGAGATTTGTTCGGCTCCGGGAACGTGCTTTTCATTCGCATGGATTTGACAGCTGTGACATTCCGCTACCATCTTCTGGGAATCCTCCATCACCTTTGGCCAATAGTATCCCATTAGCTTGACTTTTCTTACCAACGCCGCGGATGCTTCATGTGCGCCGCACATTCCTTCATGGAGTTCTCGCAGTACGTAGTCTCCTTCATTGCGGCTAACACATTTCAACCATGGACATGTATATGATTTTCGATACAAAGTTCCATCTCGAATTGAGTATCTCGCTGATTGTCCAATTAGCTTTCTGGCTAGGCTTTTGTCATCCGGAAAATCTCCCTGCTCCAGATATTGGCGGATGGGTATCCGCCAATCTTCATCATCTTCCAGCTCTTCAATGACCATAATCTGATCGACTTCAAATGCCGGTGCAGATCTTATCTCCAAATTGCATGCTTTTTGATTCCATGGTTCTCTACTCGCCGCTGCTTTTGCTAGTTCATCAGCCTTTGTGTTTTGGCCTCTTGGAATATGCACCATTTCCCAGATGACTCCCTTGTGTGTTAACTCCTGCGTCAATCTGTCGACTACCTGATGGTATTTGACCAGATCTTCTTGTTTCACCAGATAGTTTTTTGTGATCTGATTTATCATGAGTTTAGAATCGCTGTAGATCACCACTCTTTCTGGCGTAAGTTCATTAAACAGCTTCAATCTGCATATCATTGCTTCATACTCTGCGGCATTATTGGTAGTTTCGAATGTTAACTTTGCCGCATAGTACAGGCGAATAACCTCCGGACCTTTGATGACGACTCCTAGTCCAGCTCCATCCGTGGACAATGCCCCATCTGTGAACATGCTCCACTCTTTTTTTGTGCCTTTGGACGTTCATCTTCATCCCACGTGAATTCATTCACGAAATCGGCAAGTACTTGACCCTTTAGTGCTGGTCTTCCTTCGTAGCGAATATCGAATTCCCCCAGGCGAATTGACCATTCCATTAATCGGCCGGATGCGTCAGGTTTCTGCAGTACCTTCCGCATTGGAATTCCGGTTCTCACAATGATAGTATGCGCCTGAAAGTATGGTTTTAGCCTAGCCGCCGTGGTTATCACCGCGAGAGCCATTTTGTCCAACTTCGAATACCGAAGTTCTGCATCCTTCAAGACTTTGCTCACATAGTACACTGGATATTGTTGGCCCTCTTCTTCTCGCACCATCACAGTGCATATCGCCATACTGGTGACGGATACGTAAAGAAATAAATCTTCTCCATCCTCCTGCCTGCTCATTAAGGGCGGATAGCATAGCAGTCGCTTTATCCCTTCGAATGCTTCTTGGCAATCCGCCGTCCATTCAAAGGACTTAGACTTTTTGATGGCGTTGTAAAAAGGTAGACATCTCCTAGCTGAGCATGATATGAATCGCCCTAAGGCCACCAGCCGCCCGTTCAGTCTCTGTACTTCCCTTATGTTCCTCGGTGTCTTCATCTCCATTATCGCTTTAACTTTCTCGGGATTCGCCTCGACTCTTTTGCCACTAACAATGAAACCCAGGAATTTTCCCGCTCTTGCCCCAAATGTGCATTTTTCTGGGTTCAACTTGAGGCCATATTTGATTAGTACTTCCAGGATTTCTTTGATATCCTGCGGGTGGTCTTGCATCTTCTTGCTTTTAATGATCATGTTATTTACGTAGATTGAGAAGTTCTCGCCTGACTTGTCTGAAAATATCTTGTTCATCATCCTCTGGTATGTTGCTCCTGCGTTTTTCAGTCCGAAGGGCATCACCTTGAAGCAATAAGTCGCCTGATGAGTTATGAATGATGTTTTGATTTCATCCGCCTTCTCCATGGGTATCTGGTGGTAACTGGATTTCACGTCGGTGAACGATAAAGCTTCAAATCCTGCAGTTCCATCTACTAATATATCAATGTTAGGCAGCGGATACATATCCTTCGGACATGCTTTATTCAGATCTTTGAAGTCGACGCATATTCTGTACGTTCCATTTGGCTTTTTGACCAGCACCACATTGGCTAGCCACTCCGGATACGTGACTTCTCTAATCGCATCCGATTTTAGCAAATCTGCCACTGCTTTTTCAATCGCCTTCTGCCGCTCTGGAGCGTGTCCTCTCTTTTTCTGTCGCACTGGGGTTGCACCTTTGTCCACATTCAACCGATGGGTTGCTATATCTGGACTTATTCCTTTTAGCACTTCATTCGGAGCGGCGAATGCCGACTCGCATTGGATCAACACCTCAGTAATGGCTTTCTTCGTTTCCTCGGGGAGTCCTGCTGCTATTCGTACATTCTTGTCATTTGAGATGGCGGATAGTTCCGTTTCTCCCAATGCTTCCGCCGGCAGCTTCTCATTGACTTTATCCTCTTCATCCGGTTTTGGTTCAAGTGACAATGTATAGGCTTGTTGAGACACAAGTTGATCTCCTTCAACTATGACTCGCCCTTGGTGTGTTGGCAAATGCAATGTCAAATTCTTCATTGAGATGAGCGACTCCGTTTCCGATAGGAACGGACGCCCTAGAATTATGTTGTAGGCCAACGGAAGATCAACAATTGCGAATTCTAGATCACCTCGCCATTTTAGATTCTTATCGCCCATTTCCGCCTCCAACACCACCTGTCCACTTGTTTGAGATGATTGACCCCCAAAACCAGTTACATCCATGAATGTATGTTCCACTCGCTCGTCATTAATTCCCAACTTGTTGAATGCAGTTCGAGTAATAACATTACAAGAACTGCCGGTATCAATAAGGACCCGCTTAACGTCCTATCCTTCTACGGCCATCGTAATCACCAAGGCATCCGCATGTGGCTCCGTGATTCGCGCAAATGAGTAATTGAGGGCATCCCCCCTATGTGTTGCTTTTTCGCTGTTCACGGCGAGCCCTTTTTGTTGGCGGCTCATAGATCCCACCAGCTATCACGTTTATCACCCCTTTCTTCTGTTTCTTTTCGGGCCTTGCTTCTCCCTCACGCGGGAGCGTTGTTTTCTCATCAATCGTTTCTTTTCTTACGAATTGGCTTAGCTTGCCCCTCTCAATCAGCTTTTCTATTTCCTTCTTCAGTTCATAGCAATCGTTCGTGTCATGGCCGTTCAATCTGTGGAACCTGCAATATTTGTTAGGATATCGCCCCAAACTAGTTCGGCCTTTCGCCTCGGGGAACCGCACATCCTTCTTCAGGGGGCTCTTTTCGATCCAAAGTAACACCTCCTGGCGAGTCGTATTCAATTGTGTTTGATATCCTCCCCCTTGAAAGGAGCGATCGCTTTTGCGAACAAAATTACCCTTGGACTGGGTCTGGCGCCGATTGTCCGAAGTGGATCTAGCAGCATCTCTCTCTCTCCGGGTTTGAGCTCTATGTTCTCTGTTGACATCGTCCACTTCCATGAATTCCTTTGCTATCTTCATGAGTTCGGCCACTGTGCGTGGCTTGTTGCGGATGATTTCCTCCCGCATGCTCCAATCCGTGGTTCCATCCGCCATGATGTTGCGAATGCTCACGATATCCGGGTTCTGCAACCGCACCAGAATATCGTTGAATGCGACAACAAATTCCCTTAGGGAATTATAGTTCCTCTGTTTGATCTCCTTCAGCTGCCTATCCGTCACATCCGCTGCTTTACAGCCCACGAACTTTGCACAGAAATCACGACTGTATTGATTCCAGTTGTGAATAGATTCAGCAGGTAAAGACCGAAACCAATCAGATGCCGCTCCGCCCAAAGTGGTCGAGAATAATCTGCAAATTATGCTTTCACTCGCTCCTGCAACATCCATTAATTCTCTGTAGTTCCTGACATGAGCCTCAGGATCAGAATTTAGATCCCCATAGTATTTAGGTATCGCCGACGCCTTTATCCTGTGATCTGGTATAAATTCCCGCAACGACGGAGCAAAAGGCGAATCACTCTCCACCTCTGCTCTCGTCCTAGGCGTGTACCCCATTCGCTCCATCATGTTCCGTAGTTGATCTTCCAACTCAGGATGGGGTATTCGCCGAATCTCCTCCATCCGCTGCTGGTGAACTCTGGGTGGCATCCACCCGCCAATTGATGTTGAGATTTGTTCTCGCCGTGGTTCTAGCCGCCGTCCGGTTATAGGATCGAAGTTCCAAGTGTGCTCCTGCCCAGACGTATTCGCCCCAGACGTCATTAACTCTGAACGCCCGCAAACCAAGGGCTCCGTGTGTTGTAGTGGAAGGATTCCTGGTATTCCCGACGTCGGTTGGGATGTTTGCCAGGTCGGATGGATCGTCATACTAGGATCGTGGTACGAGTAGTTGCCTGGGTGGCTGTGTGGGTTCATGCGACTACTCTGACCTATCTGATTTAGCTCTCGAGATGGCTGCGGAAGCGCAGATATAGCGGCAGTAGTCAATGGTTGTGTGGAGATGACAACAGGTTGTTGAGGAGCAGCCGCCACGGCGGTATTGCGATCAGCGATTGCGGTTAACAAACTAATCATTCGATCCCCCGCCGCTTGGCTCATATTTGAAGCCAAGACTTGTCCTGCCATTTGGACGAAATCGCTATTGGACATCTCCATCTCAGTTTGCACTTGGACTTCCAATAATGGACTCAATTGTCCCGAAGGGCTCGACGAGCTAGGCACCACAGGCTGCGTACTCGCAGGCTGCGAATTCGCAATCCGTGGACCCCTTGAGTTCATACTAGTTGATCTGGTTGTAACGTCGGTCATTCGTGATGGTTCTGACATGTTCTTTGTGTACCTTTAACCAAATGTTGGTAAAAAAGGTCCACCTTCACCGCACCAATGATAACTTGCTGAATTCGATTTGATGATCTCCGCCGGAGTTACCTGCAAAACAGAACCGGAGACGGGATCTCCGGGAAAACTCTCCGACGATCTAGTCAGTTCTTTGTATGAAGGTTGGTAAATAATAGCATTACGGGGAAAAATGTGAACGTACCTCTCCCCTTTGGCCTTATGGCTTTTTATAAGTGTTCTTAAGTAACCGCCGAGGGCGGTTACTCCTTCCAGGCCACGTTCCGAGGGCGGTTACTCCTTTTTAGGCCATGTCCCTTTCGTGGCTTTCGTGGCAACAAACGTGGTATCGTTTGTTCTGAGTGGGAGTTTTGATGCTCCATTTAGGAATTCGGGGCGGTTACTCACTTCACCCGCTTCCTCTATTCGGGCTCTATTCGGGTCCCATCCGATCCTAGACCATGGGTCTAAGTATGGGCTGGGCTCGTGTAACGAATTCGGCCCGGTTTGACTTCGCGGGTCATCAAATAACTATTTATTTTTATTTTTATTTTGATAAAGATGCTTAATCATTTCATTAGATGATAAAATACAAGTACATCATGAAAATAGCAACGGATAAAACCTTACACAAGTACATGCTAATGCCTAATACAACATTCATAAAGGAAATAAAAGGACTACAAATAGCAAAAATAACCATAAAAGGTACAACTATAACAATAAGACGAAAAAACTCATACTTTTCCCGAATCCAACTCCACATGAAAGTCACTGCAAACCAATTGTCATCATTTAGTTTCTTCCAACTAACTGGACTACCTGGATCTGAGTCCTTTTTACTGGTGCAACCTCGTAGATCTGTAGATCTACGTATAAAATAACACATTTCCGCTCTTACTAAATCTGAAAAAAGCGTAAACGATAGAGATATAGCTAACAGGTGCGAATCAGATGGAGAAAATCTGAATAAAGGTATGGGTTTTCAACTGAAAACAAAAAGAAACACTAAAAAGCTAGAAAAACGGAAATACAGTCATAGATGGGTTAGTTTATCATGTAAGTTTTTCATTATATATATATATATGTTAATTAATTTATCATGTTATCAAAATATTATAAATTGATATAAAAAAATATTTTATTAATATACCTTTTTATTAATATTATTAATATATATGTTAGGAGCATAACATCGTGCGATGAAGGAGAGAGGGCGAGAACGAGAGCGGTCGGCTGAGAGGGCTGGACAAGGTGGTGCTGGTGGCCGTTTTCCATCGGACAGGGTGGATCGGGACGCTGGGGAGGGGATCGGTGTGGATCTGGGGTCGGTGAGGGTGAAGGAGGGGGTAGATGGTAGAGTAGCGGGATTTAGGCGGGAGGGTGAAGGAGGATCGGGAGATGGGGATGTGATTCGGCGATCGGATCAGGGGAGAGGCGAGGGTCCAGGGGTTGATTATCGCGATAGGCGGTTGGCTGGCGGGCCGGGGTTCCTTGAGTCAGGGGAGGAGATCGAAGGCGGGGGGAGAAGATTTAGGGCAGGAGGTGAGGCGCCTAGCCAGGAGGGTGTTGCGGCTGTCCAGGGGGCGAGTGGCACCTTGGCGATGGGCGAAGGTGCTCCTGCGGCTGCGGGCGAGGTGTGCGTGTTGTCAGGTTCGTCCTTGGTCACAGGGGGAGTGCGAATTGGGGTTGATGTGGCGGCCGTTGAGGGCATATTGGTGGAAAAAATGGTTTCTAGGCCAGTTGGTGAGATTGAGAATAAAAATAATAACAAGCAAAGTTTGGGGAAAAGCTCGTGGAGGGATACAGTCATGGGAGTGGCCGAGAAGGAGCCTTTGTTAAACGATAATTTTATCGAGGATGAATCGGAGGATGGCTTCTTAGACTCAGATGAAGAGGATGGAGGTCAGGATGATCCGTTATGTCCTGTGATTCGGCTTTCGTCGGCAGAAAAGCGCGCCCTCAGAGCTAATTGGAAGTTATCTTTAATAGTAACGATTCTTGGGAAAAGAATTAGTTTCAATTACTTCGCTCAGAGAATCCAGGCGCAGTGGGAGAAAAAAGGGAAAGTCAGTATTACTGATTTAGAGAATGACTATTACGTTATAAAATTTACTCGATCTAAGGACTTTAATAAGATTGGTGGGCTCGTTGGGAAAGAGCACCATGTGGATAAGACTACCATTGGGGCAGTTAGAGGTAAGTTTGCAAGAGTATGCATTGATATTGATCTAGCTAAACCCTTTTTATCGAAATTCTGCGTTCAGAATACTGTCTACTTTATTGAGTATGAAGGTATTCATAATATTTGCTACGAATGTGGTATGTTTGGTCATACTTATGAAGGTTGCCCTAAGAGAGTGAAAGTGGTAGAGGAGGTTGTTGAAGTCGTTAAGGTGAGAGAAGAGGGGATTCAATAGGATGGGAGGAACTTTAGCCCTTGGATGGTTGCTAAGAGGTCGGGAAGGCACGGGACTCGTGCGGCTATTGTTCAGAATCATCCTCCTGACATTTGCAAGGACTCGGGTCTTCTCCTGATCAATCCTGGAATTAAGGAGAGGTCTTGCCCAAAGGAGAAAGAAGGTTCAGATGATGCGTCGGTTGTAGTTTCAGGGTCTAGATTTGGAGCTCTCTCTATTGAGGAGGTTCTTCTGATCCTGCGAATGAGCAAATGGATCTTAGCATGCCAAGTTTAGAATCTGCTGAGCCGGCGGCTATTAATGTGGAGACTGTCAATCCTCTGTTTGCATCCAAAGTTGTGGCTCTGGGTGGATCCCAGGCTCATGCCCCAACGGTGAAAAAGAAAGATAAAGAGGTTAGTATCCCAAAAAACTATGCTGAACCTAGAAATGGTAAGGCTATGGGTGTCAATAAAATGAATTTGAAGAAACCTAAGGGTAACCAGAAAAATAACCAAAGTTCCTTGGAACTGTTGGATAAAAGGGGGCCTGCGGGTACCGCTTCTAGGCTCATAGGAGCCCCTAATAAGTACCTGGTTTAGGGTGTTGGGCCTGTGGTCAGTAGTCTTTCGTTTGATGGATTTGTTTGTGTGGAATGTTAGAGGAGCGGCTAGCAAGGCTACCCGTATCCATGTTAAAGATTTAATTAAACAGTTTAACCCCTCTTGCTTTGCTTTAATGGAAACAAAGATCAGTGGAAGTAAAGCTGACGAGGTGGTTAGAAAGTTTAGAAATTGGAATTGTGTTAGATCGGAGGCTACTGGCTGGGCTGGTGGGATTTGGCTCTTCTAGAAGCCAGATCGTGTTCATATTGATATTGTTAGTATGGATAAACAATTTATTCACAACAAAGTTAGTTATCTTGGGAATAAACCTTTCTTTATCACTTTTGTTTATGCTGACCCTATTTTGGCCAATCGTAGAAGGCTGTGGGAGGTTCTGTATTTTATGAGTACGAGTATGGAGGATGCTTGGTTTGTGGCTGGGGATTTTAATGATATTGCTCTTATGAGTGATCAAAGAGGGGGTGGGAACCACTATGTGAACCAGTGTCTTAATCATAAACAGAGTATGGATTTGTGTGGGCTTTTAGATTTAGGTGCTTCTGGCCATAAGTTTACTTGGAAACGTAATAGTACGTTTGTTCGTTTAGATAAAGTTTATGCGAACATGGCGGCTCATTGTAGATTTCCTGATGTGACTGTGTTGAACCTCCCTTTCCGTCACTCTGATCACTGTCCTATTCTAATCAAGCTGGTTAGAGGCCATCGTCCTAGAGGGGATAGACCTTTTAGGTACCAGGTGGCCTGGGAATCTCACCCTGAGTTTAAAAACTTTGTTTAGAAGAATTGGCAACCTCATTCTAATGTTTTACTTGCTGCAGAGGGTTTTAGAAGGAATGTGGTGGGTTGAAATAAGAACATCTTTGGCCATATTATCAGAAGGAAAAACAAGCTTTTGAGCAGAATCGACGGCATTCAATGCATATTGGAGATTAGATTTGATCATAGTTTGGATGGTCTTCTTAGAACTCTCCGGAAGGAATTGGAAGCTGTGCTTATTCAAGAAGAGTTACTTTGGTTTCAGAAATCTAGGAAAGCTTGGATTAAAGATGGAGATCGCAATACCATGTATTTCCACCTCTCTACTGTTATTAGAAGGCAGAGGAATCAGATTGATGCTATCAAAGATCTGAATGGTAATTGGGCTTATGAATACGAGGATATTCGTCACTTGGCCCTTATCTTTTATAAAGATTTATTTAGAGAGGAAAGGGTGGAGTTGGATAAAGCTCTTTCTAGGATTACGTTTCCCAGATTAAGCGTTGATTTGATTCTGGAAGCTTTCCACTCTATTGACCAGAAAGAGATTGATCAGGCGGTCTTTAGTATTGGGGCTAATAAAGCTCATGGGATTGATGGGATTCCTGCCGGATTTTATCATAAACATTGGGAGACGGTAAAGGAAGGTATGTATAGTTTTATTAAAGGTGTGTTCAGTGGTTCTGAGGATATTAAGCTTGTGAATAAAACTCTTCTGGTCCTGATTCCGAAAGTGGAGAAGTCGACCTCGTTCTTACAAATAAGGCCCATTAGTCTTTGTAATGTGATTTACAAAACTATTACCAAAATTGTGGCTAATAGACTCCGGTGTATTCTTCCGGATATTATTAGTCAGAATCAAGGCAGTTTTGTTCCTGGGAGACAGATGATGGATAATGTTGTTTTTGCCCAGGAGATGGTCCATTTTATGAAAATTAAAAAAGGTAAGAGGGGTATTGTGGGTCTGAAATTGGATCTAGAAAAAGCTTATGACCGCCTTAACTAGAGTTTTCTTCTTGATAGTCTGGATAGAGCTGGTATTCCAGATAATTGGAAGAGATTAATCGAGATCTGCATTTCTTCTCCGGTGTTTCAGGTTATGATTAATGGAGATATGTCGGAGGAGTTTACTCCTTCTCGGGGTATTCGTCAAGGGGATCCTATGAGCCATTTCCTTTTTATTATAGCTATGGAAAGGTTAACTCACCTTATCCAATAAGCGGTTGGTAATGGGAGTTTTCATCCAGTCTCCATCAATAAATTTTATCCCCCGATTACTCATTTGTTCTTCGCTGATGACGTTATATTATTCGTGGAAGGAAATGAGGAGCAAATTGGTGTTATCATGGAAATCCTTAGCTACTTCTGCGCTGCTTCTGGCCAAAAGCTCAATATCCAAAAATCTCGAATGTTATGTTCTAAGAACATGAGTCAGAGAGTTTGTAAAAGTCTAAGTGATATTTCTGGTATTCCTCTGACCAATTCTTTAGGTAAATATCTTGGGGTTCTCCTTCATAGTGATAGAGTTTCTAAAGCTTCCTTTAGAGAGACTTTCGATAAAACTAATAGTAAATGTGCTAGTTGGAAAGCTAAAACCCTATCTATGGCAGGCCGTCTTACTCTGATTCAGTCTGTCAATTGTGCGGTTCCTAACCATATTATGCAAGCTTGCAAATTGCCTGAGCCTGTTCTTAAGGATCTTGATAAAATCAATCATCGATTCTTGTGGGGGGATTCTGCGGAGGGGAAAAAATTCACCTCGTTCCTTGGAAAGAGGTTTGCCAACCTAAAGATATGGGGGGTCTGGGGATTAGACAAGCCAGGGACAATAATAAAGTTTTACTTATGAAACTTCTGTGGAGAATGTGGCAGCTTCCTTCTTCTCTTTGGGTTCGCTTATTATGCGGGAAATACAGAAAAGATAAGATTTTTGGTGGTCCCAAGGAGAGAGTTATTAATTGTTCTTTTCTCTGGAAAGGCCTAAGTACTGTGTTCTCGGAGTTTTGCTCTAGGATAGGGTGCGCAGTGGGCAATGGGAATTTTATCAGTTTCTGGAATGACATCTGGATTGGTAAAAATTCTTTATTAGAGGTTTGTACTTACCCGCCGCCTGTGGATATCCAGGATTGGAGGATTGCTGATGTGGTTGATTCTGAGGGTGATTGGATTTGGTCTAAGTTTGACTCTTTCCTTAATATAGAAACTCTCTTGAGTATTAAAGGAGTTAAGATTAGTAATAAGGAGGAAGATAAGGATAGTCACTGTTGGGCTTTGACTAATAATGGGGCTTATATTTGTATATCTGCCTTTGAGGCCTTCAATCTCAATTTGGAGTTTCCTCGCCCTGATGTTTGGAAGAAGATTTGGGCTTTGAAAGTCCCGTACCGCATTAGGAGCTTCCTATGGCTTGGTGTCAAGAATAGGTTGCTTACTAATACTGATAGGAAAAGGCGGCATTTGGTGGATTCTAGGGAGTGTAGTAGATGTAGAGGGTATGAGGAAACCATTTGCCATGCTCTGAGAGACTGTTCTAAGAGTAGAGAGGTGTGGAGGAAAGTTCTCCCTAACCAGTTGTTGACTGCTTTCTTATCCCATTATGATATTGACTGGTTTACAGATGGGGTTAATGGAAGATTGTTAGCCAATCTGGAGCATGGTGATATCATCTTTGCAGTTGTTTGCCACCAGATTTGGAAATGGAGGAATGTGGAGATTTTTGAAGGAGAAACGGTTATTATTCCTAATTTGGTTGATTTCTTCTCCAAAAAAATTTGCACTATTATTGATAGCTTCAAGGAGGACCCTCTTGCTAGATCTATCTAGAAGAAGGCGGTTCATCTCTTGGGCTGGTGTAGACCTAGCAGAGGGTTGGTGAAGTTAAACACAGATGGCTCTTGTCTGAAGGACGGGAAAATCGCTGCTGGAGGAGTCTTGAGAGATGATGGTGGTGCTTAGGTGTCCGGGTTCACTCAGAATCTTGGGATGGGTTCTTCCTTTTCCGCTGAGCTTTGGGGATCTTTTCTGGCCTTAGACTTGCTAAGAGTCTGGGCTTGAAAAAGTTGCTTGTGGAATCTGATAACCTCGAAACTATTAAAATGATATCAGATGATAATACTATTTGTTTGAATAGCCAGAATTTGATCAAAGGTATTAAAAGGATTTGTTCTTCCTTTGAGTCTATCAATTTCAGCCATATTTTCAGAGAACAGAACCGGGTGGCAGATTGTTTAGCTGCCGAGGGCCATGAGAAGATGTTGGGAGTTACTACTTTCTCTTCTCCTCCTACTTTCATTTCTTCTCTCCTTTTGGATGATGTGGTGGGGGTTAGCTTCCCTAGGCTAATCCCGAGTTAGGCCTTTTTTTGGTTTTTTGTTTGTTTTTTCTTTTCTTTACCTACAAAAAAAATAATATATATGTTAGGAAGTTATTTAATTCACTCTCCAATTCAACTTTTTTTCTTTTTTATTATTTATTTAGGCTTTGATTGGATGAGAGATTTGGAAGGGTTAGTGGAAGGGAAGGGTTTGGAAGGGTTAGTGGAAGGGTAAGGGTTTTAAAGGATTGATGAAAGGTTTTGAAGGGTTCAAAATCAATGAGTTTTTAATATATTTTCAACCCTTGTTTGGAAGATAAAAAAAATATGAGAGTAAGGGTTTTGAAGGGTTGATGAAAGGTTTTGAAGAGTTCAAAATTAATAAGTTTTTAATAGATTAATAAAAGTGACATCAGGCGATAGATGCGACGGTAAAACAACATTTCTCACATTTTTCAAAAATCAACTACCACCCTTATTCCGCCACTTTCACCCGCTCTCTCTAATTGAACGTTTCTTGAACATCAACGGATTCCAATGCTACTAGATCATTAGAAGTTGTCATTAGATCATCAGAGACAAAGGTATTTACTATATTGTTGAACTGTTTTAGCTTTCTTATTGTATTTGATTTCAGTTTCTGCGGTGAAGTTGTGAGAATTTTTCTTCCTTTCTTGTTAAGTCGAGCAAGAATAGTTAAGATATATATGTGATAAAATTGAAAGTTATAAAATTGATTCTTTTATTAAAATAAAACTTTCTATTTAATTCAAAGTTATAAAATTGAAAGTCTTATTCCACAATTTTCACTCGATTCAATTTACATTTGAGTATCGTCAAGTTCCAAATCCACAAGGAATAACTGCTAAACAATTGGATTGATGTTATTATTTTTATTCCTAATTCAAGATTTCTCTTGCTAATTCATATTTTATTTCTGGGTGGTAGAGAACTGAATATGGTGCTGATTTCATTAGCAAACTGCCTGATGAACTTCTCCACGAAATTTTATCTTATCTTAGTTTAAGAGAGATTGTGCGAACATCTATTTTGTCACACAGATAGAGATATGTCTCAGCATATAAATATTTGCTCAGGTTTAATTGGAAAGAGATGTTTAATAAACCTTTGCCCAGGTTTAAATGGAAAGGGATGTTTAGTAAGGAGGTAGCAAATTGGTATGCAAAAAAGAAACATTGCGTGGTTTTTGAAGAAAAAATTAGGAGAGGAATAAACGAGTACATACGGTTTTATAAGGGCGATAAGATACACTCGTTTGAGGTCAATTTCCGTTGTTGTAGTAAGAAGCAGATTTATTGTAGAGCCATGGGCTATGATGGTTTTGATAATCATGATATTGGTTTTGATGTTGAGGTTGATGGATGGATTAAGTTTGCACTCAGCAAATGCGTCGAAAGTTTAACATTGTTTGCAGACTGTCCATTTGATTGTTGCAAAAACTGTTACTTCTTATTGAGGAAATATATTTTCAAGATTGAGCTTTTTGATGGTACGGCAATAAGCTTGAAACATCTTAAGTTGAATTTTTGCGAATTACGACCAAATTTTACCAACCAATTCAGCTCATTAGAAACTCTTAGCTTAGATAAGGTGGATTGTCTAGCTAGGAACCTGGAAAGCATGTTGCCATTTTTGGGAAATCTTAAAATCTTAGAGATTAGTAATTCAATTCTCCCTAAAAAATTAAGTTTCGTCTCATTACCTCTACTACGTAAATTCTTGGTTTACAGACCGATATTATTAGAGGAAATTGAGCTGTCAAACCCCTATCTAGTTGAATTAAAGTGTTTAGATAGTCGTGGCAATCCGGTAGATCTAGCTTCTGATATCAATTCGCCTATCAAGTGTAACTTCAGTGGAGCTCCTAAACTGACATCTTTATCATACATGGTACCAAGCGCTGAAATGAATGTCATGTTCACTGATATTTCACAGCAGAATCCCGAGTTAAGGAATCTTACAGTTGTCATCTTGAATGATTGGGTATGTTTTTAATTGAAAAAATGATGGGAGAACTGAATTTTTAGTTTCTAATTTAATGGTTTCTCACCATGATTTTTCACAGTTCAATTGGACACCGATTTGGACGTTTAGCCAAGTGACACACCTGAAGCTACGATTTTTCAAGCCCTCATATTTCAGCTTTGTTAGGGCTATGGCAATCCTCAAAGCTTTTCCCAATTTTCGTGTTTTCCGATTGATAGTAAGTGAGAAACAACTATTTCTTTTGGAGCTGTTTATTTATTTATATCATGAAAAGAAAGCTATTAGTATTTTGTCAAGTGTATGAATCTAAACTATCCTCCTGGTGATTGTTTTCGGCTTCAAATTCATTGCATTCTTCATGCTGTAGTTTTCGTGTGTTGCCCCCATAGTTATTAATGGCATGCCAGGGGCGGTGTTTAGCGCCTTAACATACTCATGGCGTGCGCCAGGGGCGGCATTGTGCGCCAAGATGCAGTTGGCAAAGACGCACCATGGTGAAATAGGTGCATTTTTTCAGGCTTTTTAGTTCTAGCCAGAAATAGAGAAGAATTCGATTTTGACCCACTCAAAATTACAAAAACTATAAAGATGATAATCTAACATGGGGTTCAGTTAGTAAGGATGCTAGAGTTCGAAGAAAGTGCATATAATACTACAGTAGGAAAAAGAGCTAAAGTATCATCATCTAGTGTTCGAGGAAAAGCTCCTGCCCCAATAGTGTGTGTATTATGAGATAAGAGATTTCGATTTATTTTTGAGCTGCGTTATTATTTAAATGCGCTGCCATATACACTTTTGTTAGTGAATAACTAATGAAATTCATGAAGGCTCACACTAAACATACTGATGGTGTGCGCCAGGGGCAGCATTGTGCGCGTAGATGCAGTTGTCAAAGACGTGCCATGTTGAAATAGGTGCACTCGACTTTGACCCACTCAACATTACAAAAACTATAAAGATGATAATCTTGTCATGGAACCGATTGAACTAAAAGCTCGAACTTATAGTTAAGGCAATCATATATCTTATATTAATCTCTGACACACCTCCACACGCAAATGCCCCTTGGGACACACCCCCACACGCAAATGCCCCTTGGGCCTGCAATGTGCACAACACAGGCTTATCCCGCCATGTGTTTTTAATTCCACAAATTAATGAGGTTGCCAGGACTCTAACCCTCGACCGTTTGGTCCAAGAGGCTCTGATACCATGTCATGGAACCGATTGAACTAAAAGCTCGAACTTATAGTTAAGGCCCAATCATATATCTTATATTAATCTCTGACAAATCTAACATGGGTTTTAGTTAGTAAGGATGCTAGAGTTGAAGAAAGTGCATATAATAGTACTAGAGTAGGAAAAAGGGCTAAAGTATCATTGTCTAGTGTTCGAGGAAAACCCCTGCCCCAATAGTGTGTGCATAGTATGAGATAAGAGATTTCGATTTATTTTTGAGCTGCATTATTATTTAAATGCTCTGCCGAATGTGAGTTAGAAGGATAGGACTAGCCGAATGTTGGTATTTGACATCGAACATTGTGTGATGATTGCAGATGAATTGTACGGAGGACCTTAAAGAAGAAATGGAAGAAGAGCATGATCTTTCATATGTACCTAAATATCTAGAGGACTTTTCATTTTCTTACTTTCATTGCAGCAAGTTGCAAATGCAGTTTGCCAAGTACTTGCTGAAATATGCAAGTGCTCTTAAGAAGATGTCCATCTTAATCGAACCCAAAAAATCCGAATATTATTTTGCTAAAGGACGATATCGTGGGATGACTTATTGGAGTGCTGCTAATACACTGCGGAAATTTGACAGACGCAATATTCTGGATGTCCAAACGTCTGAAGAAATCACTTTTGGGTCATTTTCTCTTTGATTAACTGCCAAGCTATCAGAAATCTTGCAGACAGGTAAGTTCTTCTAATTGCCATTAGACTCTTAAAATGATCTGTATCCCACCATATAACTGGTGAAATTATATTGGCGAAGTCGGTGAGTATATACAAGTTAATAGGGATATAAATGGGGGGATTCCCTGTTGGTGATCCGTCTCGACGGGGACGGCGAATCCTCGATAAGAATCCCTATAGGATGGTGATCAGGATAGTTTTGTCCCCGTGGTGAGGATGGGGCAGGGATGAGAAATGTATCCTCACTCGTGCGTCCCCCTCTGTTAATTCCTAATAGGGGATCCCCGACTATTCCCCATGATAATTGATATTTTGGGATGATTTAAGTGCATTTTAATTTGGTGATTGGTTGTCTTCAATTTTTAGTTTTTTTGTGGTTTGGAAAATCTGAAAATGATTGTTGATGTTCGGTATTATTAGCTACCGCTTCATAAAACTTGTAGGCTTTACTATTTTTTTTTAAAACATAATCGGTGATTCTCTATGGGGAAAAAGTTGACAAATCTGTCCCGTCAAACTCGTGGGTACAGGGATGGGGAATCCCCGACTACTCGGGGAACGGGGATGGAAAATGCATTCTCTGCGCCTCCCTACCCCGTTTACATCCCTACCAGTTAAAAAGAATTATCAGACCTGTGTCAAAGTATATGGTGCTAAAAATGGCATTCGTAATTTCTTTTTCTCTTTTTTGGAGCAGATACCTGATTTGAATCCATTTTAGACTATAACTAAGTAGTAGGGGTGTTAATGAGCCACATTGGTTCGCAAACTATTCGATCTTGGCTCGAGATTGGGATCGACTCGAGATATTCACGAGCCAAGCTGAGCTTCCTTAAAGTTTGCCTCGATTGATTTTTTAATTGCTATATTTTTTTGTCAGTTTTATTTTATATGTTAAATTTGTTGTAAACTTAAAACTATATATGGTTGTAGACACTTTATGTTAAATTTGAATTTGTTAGCAACTATATTTCTTTAATTTTGTTTAAATTTGTTCTCAATTGTATGTTAAATTTGTTTCAAGTTTAAATTTGGTGTTTCTTTCATTAGAAAGCTGAAATTTAATAATAAAATGCTAAATCAGCTACCATGGATAAATTGAAATTGAGCCGTTCACGAGTCGAGCTTGAACCGACCCTAAAATCATAGGCTCGTTGAGCTTCGAGCTTAAAAAATCCAGACTCTGACAAGTTTCGAGCTTGATCTTTTCGATTCTCGAGCCGGGCGTTCCTAGGTTCGGTATGCCTTGACAGTTTAAAAATGCTACATGTTATACTTGATGTCACATCTAGATCCACTATGCCTTGACAGTTGACACTTAAACATATGCTTGGTTACTTCACCTTAGCTCTTCTAGTGTGTTGCGATTAGCAGTCATTAAACACAAACTTTGAGACGTCAACGGGATAAACGCTAATATTAGTTTATAGCTCAAGGGATAAATAGTGCTTTCCTCAAACTATTGTATCAAGAGTCTCAGCTAATGATATATAATCTTTTATGTCAATTTTTTTCAGGCGACTCGAAACCTTTCAAGTAAAGATTACAGAGAATACGAAAATAAATATTCATGCCAAAAGATCCCAATGCCACAGTCGCAAGTGTAAAGCATTTGCATGTCTTAAGTTAGTCATTCGGACATTTCATACAGAAAAATTACTGGAACGTTGATGTGACAATTATGTTGGAAATGAAACTTTTATATATGAGATGATAATAAGTTGTTTCTGACATGGTTGTCTCGTCACTATTCCGGTGATTGTTTGTCTAAACTTGGTTTGAATGTTTGCTAGGTAGGCATAGTTAGACAATTTTAGTGAAAAAGTTTGTGGAGGAAATTTCTAACTTGTATTTGTGAACTTTTAAATTGTGGAGATATCGATAGTTCTCTTATAAGTCCGTGGCCATCCGTGGCCTTGAAACTTTTTCAGATTTTTATACTGGAGTTACTTCTGCTCTCTGAACTTTTTTTTGTCAAAAAAGAACAAAATATAGAAGATTTTCATAGCTCTCTTCAATCCAAATTTTAACATTGATGTCATATAAACTTAGCTAAACACTATATTTCTTGCGGTTTGGAGTGAGATGTTAAACACTCTGTAAAGCGGAGCAAAAAAACTGCATTTGATTAGCAACCCTTCCATAAGTTATCTCACGATATCGTCCTTTAGATTTGATTAAGATAGACATATTCTCAGGAACTAAAACTGCATTTGCAACTTGCTGCAATCATAGTAAGGAAATGAAAAACCCTAACAAAGCTGAAATGTGAGGACTTGTAGCTTCAGGTGTGTTGCTGTCCAATTGAACTCTGAGAAGCTAAAAATTCACTTTTCCCATCATTTTTTCAATTAAAAACGTACCTAATCATTCAAGATGACAACCGTAAGATTCCTTAACTCGGGATTTTACCGTGAAATATCAGTGAACATGACATTCATTTCAGTGCTTGGTAACATGATAGATAAAGATGTTAGTTTAGGAGTTAACACTTGACAGGCCAATTGATATCATAAGCTAAATAGTTTTGCCAGTGCTAAAGCCACCAAATCGTTGTAGTGAAAATAGCTAGCCATTCCAGAGACTGCCAGTGTACCTATCGCAGGAGGTTCTATTGTAGCCAATCATGTAAGTCGGAGTTGAAAATCTGCAGGAGCCAATGAGAGGGTAGTGGTGCCGCCTGTTACAGAGAGTATAAAAGGGGGGAAATCGATGTAATTACACGAGAGTGTATAAGTGTAATGGGGGAGAGTTTGGATGTAAAGTGGGGGAGAGTGTGTGCAATCGGGGGGCAGTGGTGAATGGAACGTTGTAACATCTATTGCCCTTAGGCCTCGCCTTGGTGTAAGAAACACTATAGGAGGGAGGACTAATCTCTCCAGGACTTGACACTAGAATAGACCCAGGATCTTCCCCTCTCCCCCCTGCCGCTACTGACGGTGTAACATTCAGGTTTTACGATTAATAAAATCGATCATGCATTATTCATATACTGTATCCCTTTCTATGATTCTGTTGCCTACTGTGATTCTGTTGCCTATTGTTATGTATGGTCTATGTGGCTTGCCTGTGTGATGTTAATGTGAATGCTTGCTCCTGTATTTTTTCCGGTATATAGCTTGTTCCTAACCCGTATATGTGCCTATTGCAGATATTGTGAGGCGTAACTCTTGGCTAGCTTACCTTCTGGGAAAAAGTAAACGCCACACGGTGTCAACGAGTTGGCCCCGTGATAGGTGGTACCAGAGCGGAAATCGATAGCTGGGAAAGCACAATGACAAGCTTTAAGTGTCTCGAGCCCAGAAGGGCAGTGCATCTCTCAACCATTGTTTGTCTCCTCCCAAACTACTTTTGCAGCTTCCCCAATGAAGTACTTGCATTAGAGCCTGGGATGGGGGTGCATCTCTATATCCATTGTCTCTTCCTGTAAGACAATGTTTGCAGCTTCCTCAACGAAGTATTAGCCTTCGATCCCAGGAGAGTGGTGTATCTTGTCACGGGCCAGGTCCGAGCCAGGCCAAAACCCCTGTGTGGCACCTCAACTTTTCCCAAATCTTGGCCAGCCAACTCCTACCAAAGGGGTCTATCCCCTTTAAGCGTTATGTCAATGCATATGTTGGTATTCCGTCCCGGAGGGTCTCCCTGTGATTAAACCTCGCCCTAGAATGGGCACGAACTATGGCCAGCCAACTCCTACTGAAGGGGTCTATCCCCCTTTAAGCGTTATGTCAATGCATATGTTGGTATTCCGTTCCGGAGGGTCTCCCTGTGATTAAACCTCGCCC
This sequence comes from Euphorbia lathyris, assembly GCF_963576675.1. NCBI lineage: Eukaryota > Viridiplantae > Streptophyta > Magnoliopsida > Malpighiales > Euphorbiaceae > Euphorbia > Euphorbia lathyris. The sequence goes on along the minus strand of NC_088914.1, from coordinate 86,549,122 downwards.
TAGAATAGACACGAACTATGGGCTCTCGACGGTCCCATAGAATCCATAGAATTCCCCTTTATGGAGACATATGTCTCCTTCGCGAAGGATGTATACCCAACTCTCCTGTCCCTAGTGGACGAGGGTGGATCATTTAAACCAGTTCCAACTACTGATCCAAGGGTGGCGGGAATCCAACGCCAGGATAATCATTGTCCTCTATAGTGTCCTTATACCAACTCCGCCTCTTTCATCAGCGTATGTTGATACATTCCATTCGTCACTCCCTACCAAAACCTTCTCGTAGGTTTGCCAATTCTTGGAGTTGAGTTTGCTATGGCCAAACTCCCCCCTTACACATCTCTGCTTTTGCAGCTTTTTCAACGAAGTACTTGCTTTAGAGCCTAGGATGGGGCGTACCCTCAACCATTGCTTGTCATCCTAAACTGCTTTTGTAACTTCCTCAATGAACTGCAATTCTATCTCAGTGCTTCATGTTGGGCTGAGCTTATTCTTTTATTATGAACTAAGCATAATCACAACATTTTGCTTTGTTAATTTAAAAACAATAAAAAATTATTTGCCAAGAAGAAATTTGGATTGAAGAGAGCTTTGCAATTAGACACAAATACACATCATTTGGAACTTCTGAAAGTTCGGGGAGCAATTGAAATTTCGAGCCTATAGAATACATGCAATTTGCATAAGCTCCTGGATTAAACACTTCTAGTTTTAATATTCATAAAAATTGAGTTTTACAATTTTATGATATTAAATCTGTAATAAAAAAACTTCATGAATAATTCTAATTATAGAGAAAATATCACAGTTAACATTATTGAACTCCATTTATCACATAAGCATAATCAATAACCAAAATTTCAACAAGGGCAGTAAAGAATTTAAATTATTAGAAGCACTCAGTTCTTCATGTCAAACGGATGACCTTCCATACTTATTTTGACATGTATAATACGGATTCACACATTATAAGAGGTCTCACTATTTTATTTATTCAGTGGGGTCACAATACACGTGTCCAAATGTGAATTTGAAGTCCAGCAAGTGACATGGAAGACCGGATGCTTAATATAAAAACTCGGTTTCACACATCAAAATATCCTGGTTTCACACATTTACGTAGACATCCTCGCAGTTAAAAAGTTTGCAACTACAAGTACTAGGTTTCGGTACTTTCCTCCATTCGTAAAGAGGAACTTTTTCACTAAAATTGTCTAAATATGCCTACCGAGCAAACATTCAAACCAAATTTTAGCAGTTTTCGGTCTCATTTGTACCATCGTAATCCTAAAGAATAAAATATAATAAATGACTAAAATTCGTACCGATCATTGATAGCATTAACAAATGGAGAAAACTTCATGCTTACACTTGCAAACTTTTAAGCCATAAAAACATCTTTGTAAAATACGCGAAACTGCGAAACCAGGGTAGAATTGGTCATTTAAGTTTTGAGTTAGTTTTACAAAGATCACCAAACTTCTTTTTGTTTAAATAAAGTCATTGAGCTTTCCTTTTTTTCAATAAAAAGTCACTCGAACAAATTCAGAGAGAAAAGGTCACTAAATAGTGACGTGGTAGTAATGTTAGAAAGAACTTACTATCACGTCACAAATCCGGTGATTTTTTCTGTCTAAAATATCTAGAATAACTTTATTGAAATAAAAAAGATAGTTCAAGGACTTTATTGAAACAAAATGAAGTCCAGTAATCTTTATGAAACAGACCCCAAACTTCAGTTACCATCGACGTAATTTACCCCTAAACCAGGTGACTAACTTAAGACATGCAAATGCTTTACCAATGGATCTTTTGGCATGAATATTTATTTTCCTAATCGCTGTAATCTTTACTTCAAATCCAGATTTCATGTCGACTGAAAAAAAAAATTGACAAAACAGATTATATATACCGTTAGCACTCTTGATACAATAGATGCAATACTTTGAGGAAAGCACTATTTAGCCCGTGAGCTATAAAAATTATTAGCGTTTATCTTCTGACCTATTAGGACTATAAGAATATTATCAATCACATTTGGTAAAATTTAAACAGATTTTCACTGCATATATAAAGGAGACCCGTCAAACGTTTGTGTTTAATGACCGCTAATCGCAACACAATTGTAACAATCTACTTAGTTGTCTTAGTTTTCAAATAATATTTCACATCCGAATACCACTTATTTCTCCCCTTCTACACCCTTAGAGAACATCAGTACTTCTCCAACTGACCAGCAATAATTTCGTGTGCAATTTAACGGGTTTCTTACTTTCTTTACATCTGCACTAATTTTTATCTAAATTAGACTAAATGTGATTGATAGATATATGTCGGGAACCAAATGTGATTGATTGCTATAAGTTCAGCTCGAGCTCGAAGTTTGATGAGCCTATAATTTTAGCCTCGGTTCAAGCTCGGCACAAGATCGACTCAAGAAAAGCTCGCGAATGGTTCGATTTTAATTTATTCATTGTCCCTTATTTAGCATTTTATTATTAAATTTCAGCTTTCTAACGAAGGAAACGCCAAATTTAAACTTAAAACAAATTTAACATACAATTGACAACAAATTTAAACAAAATTATAAGATTAAAGAGTTGCTAACAAATTCAAATTTAACATAAAGTCTACAACCATATAGTTTTAACATATAAAAAATCAATCGAGCCTGCTCGCGAGCTTTCGAGCCGAACCTAAGGAAGCTCAGTTCGGCTCGTTAATGTCTCGAGCCGATCCCGAACTCGAGCCGAGCTCAAATAGTTTGGGAACCATCATGGCTCATTAACACCCCTACTACTTATTTATGGTCTAAAATGGATTCAAATCAGGTCATTTTTAGCATCATAAGTTTCAACAGGTCTGATAATTCTTTTTAACTTGTATATACTAAACCCAGTTCACCAATAATTTCACACACATATCATTTTAAGAGTCTAATCGCGATTAGGAGAACTTACCTGTCTGCAACATTTCTGATAGCTTGGCAGTTAATCAACGAGAAATGGACCCAAAAATGATTTCTTCAGACGTTTGGACATCCAGAATATTGCGTTTGTCAAATTCCCGCAGTGTATTAGCAACACTCCAATAAGTCATCCCACGATATCGTCCTTTATAAAAAGGATATTGGGATCCTTTAGGGTCGATTAAGATGGACATCTTCTCAAGAGCACTTGCATATTTCAGCAAATACTCGGCAAACTGCATTTGCAACTTGCTGCAATGGAAGTAAGAAAATGAAAAGTCCTCGAGATATTCTGGTACATATGAAAGATCATGCTCTTCTTCCGTTTCTTCTTTAAGGTCCTCCTTACAATGCATCTGCAATCATTACACAATGTTCGCATAGTTGTTAAAGGCGCCGTGGAGCCTAGGCTCAAGGCACAGGGCGAGGCGCATAAAATAAAATAAAGATATATACTCTTTTACTAGTTAAGAGTAAACCAAAAAAAAAAACACTTAAAAACATAATACTAAATCATAAATGTCAAAAACACCAAATTAAGTTCATACTTCATAAAGATACGAACATATTCTTAACGTCTTAACCTAAAGTACCTAACTAGAACTGATGCTACTAAACTAATAACCATTCATTGTCAATCAAAAAGAACACACAACAAAAACTAATAATCATCATCATCAAGATCATCCTCCAAACTAATATCGTCCTCTCCATAGTCTCCTCCACTGTCAAAATTTGTTCTTCCCTGGAGTGGAGGGGACTTCGTTCTGTACGTGACTCTTCTCCTAGAGATAATTGCTAGAAGTCAGAGGAGCACTCACCAGAGATAAACCTGGATGATTATCAGAATTAGGTAGATCCATGAAAGAGGATTCACGATTTTGCTGGGTATCTTGTGGATCTATATTGTTATTTCTTGCTCCGGAACCACCGCTGCGATTTTCAGTGTTGTTCACCATTTCTTCAGTTTGATCGTCTTCTTCTTCAGTAAACAATGAAGCAAATGTGTTGTTGCTCCTGTTTCTTCCTTTCAAAAACACCAACCTTCCAAACTAATGCAGAATTTTACCAGGAATTCATTAGGAATCAAGAAATTCCTTTTGGGGCTCTGATACCATGTACAGAAATAGAAGGATGAATGAAAGAAAGAGAATGAGGAAGAAAAATCTGTATTAAAGTTCTGAATATTGTTTATAACAACCTATTGAATCCAGTGTATTAGCTCTCTCATTTATACAAGAAGATAAACTGATTAACCATCTAACAAACTATCTAACAACTTGACAAGTGGGCTGGAGTTTATAATCCAGTGTTACAGATTCACTGTAAATTCTCTACAATATTACACCTTACCATTTTGACATTTTTAAGATAGGATTTGATGCTTTCAATACATTACATATCAAATTACCAACATTTATGGGATCACAAATATTATATATCAATTTTAGGGATTCTTCTAAAGGCTCAATAGCTTGAATCCTTGCAAAATCACACGAATAGCTAATCCGAACTCAATTCATCAAAATAACGAAAGAAAAAAACATTTAAAAGATATATAACAAAATTAGTGAAGACAAAATAATAAACATTGGTATATTATACTCCATATGTGATTATATATAGGCTAGCAAGGAATGATCAATAACATTCAAAACTCATCCATTGTAAAGCGAAGATAAAAATTTCCTTTATTTAATTTTTCCGGACAAAAATATGTAGAATTCTAACAAATAATATTGTGAAAAACCAAACTGTGCACAACTTAAAATCAAGTTAATAATAGCTGCCAATATTTTATATCAATGCATTATATGAATTATACTTTCTGCATTCAGATAAAAAGAAGCTAAAGTATTAGGAGCCCAAGTGAGAAAATCAAATGAAATATGATTATGGTACACTAATGATGGAAGGAAAAAAAAATTCAATAAAGAGAAAAATAATATATCTTTCTAAAATAATATTAATAGCAAATTTAAATAAACAAACCTGTAAATCTTTTAATTTTGTTCCAGTGACAATTTAAACCAAAAGCTATGCAGCTCCAAGCCCATATCTTTAACTAAATAAATAAAAAGGAAAAAAAATCATTAGGAATCAGTAAAAAACCGAAAACAAGTTGTGAGATGACAGATATGGATTGTTGCCCAAATCCAAAAATCCCATTAACTGCTCTATCATACTTTGTCAAATCTCCAATCTGTAATATGCTACACCTGCATCAATTAATGTGGACCATCTAAATTCGCAAAATTCGACTTGTAAAAGTTCAAGATGATAAAAAGTGCTATCTATAATTTTCAGATTCTAGACTGCTGACAACTTACCCAAAAACAACTGGAGCCGAAGAATTGCTAGTCACACATCCACCCGAAACTGTATCAAGATGCAACAAATCTGCTACATAATATCTTGATGTAGCAGTGCCATCCCCATATTGGAATGTGTAACGGCATTGAGTGGTTTGTGAAGCACAGAAAGTATCTACTAACTCAGAGAACCAAGAAGTATTACAGATTTTGATAATCAAAGAGGATAAATAAGTTCATAATGTTCACATACCTTAACCTCTAATCTCAATCCCATAAATCATGTCATCAATATGGTGAATATAGATTATCTCAGAAATGAAACAAAATTTAGAGATGAAATTAATATTATTTATTGCATAAATTAAACATATGCTTGGTTACTTCACCTTAGCTCTTCTAGTGTGTTGCGATTAGCAGTCATTAAACACAAACTTTGAGACGTCAACGGGATAAACGCTAATATTAGTTTATAGCTCACGGGATAAATAGTGCTTTCCTCAAACTATTGTATCAAGAGTCTCAGCTAATGATATATAATCTTTTATGTCAATTTTTTTCAGGCGACTCGAAACCTTTCAAGTAAAGATTACAGAGAATACAAAAAGAAATATTCATGCCAAAAGATCCCAATGCCACAGTCGCAAGTGTAAAGCATTTGCATGTCTTAAGTTAGTCATCCGGACATTTCATACAGAAAAATCACTGGAACGTTGATGTGACAATTATGTTGGAAATGAAACTTTTATATATGAGATGATAATAAGTTGTTTCTGACATGGTTGTCTCGTCACTATTCCGGTGATTGTTTGTCTAAACTTGGTTTGAATGTTTGCTAGGTAGGCATAGTTAGACAATTTTAGTGAAAAAGTTTGTGGAGGAAATTTCTAACTTGTATTTGTGAACTTTTAAATTGTGGAGATATCGATAGTTCTCTTATAAGTCCGTGGCCTTGAAACTTTTTCAGATTTTTATACTGGAGTTACTTCTGCTCTCTGAACTTTTTTTTGTCAAAAAAGAACAAAATATAGAAGATTTTCATAGCTCTCTTCAATCCAAATTTTAACATTGATGTCATATAAACTTAGCTAAACACTATATTTCTTGCGGTTTGGAGTAAATGTTAAACACTCTGAAAAGTGGAGCAAAAAAACTGCATTTGATTAGCAACCCTTCCATAAGTTATCTCACGATATCGTCCTATAGATTTGATTAAGATAGACATATTCTCAGGAACTAAAACTGCATTTGCAACTTGCTGCAATCACAGTAAGGAAATGAAAAACCCTAACAAAGCTGAAATGTGAGGACTTGTAGCTTCAGGTGTGTTGCTGTCCAATTGAACTCCGAGAAGCTAAAAATTCACTTTTCCCATCATTTTTTCAATTAAAAACGTACCTAATCATTCAAGATGACAACCGTAAGATTCCTTAACTCGGGATTTTACCGTGAAATATCAGTGAACATGACATTCATTTCAGTGCTTGGTAACATGATAGATAAAGATGTTAGTTTAGGAGTTACACTTGACAGGCCAATTGATATCATAAGCTAAATAGTTTCGCCAGCGCTAAAGCCACCAAATCGTTGTAGTGAAAATAGTTAGTCATTCTAGAGACGGCTAGTGTACCTATCGCAGGAGGTTCTATTGTAGGCAATCATGTAAGTCGGAGTTGAAAAACTGCAGGAGCCAATGAGAGGGTAGTGGTGCCTCCTGTTAGGGAGAGTGTAAAAGGGGGGAAATCGATGTAATTCCAACGTATGTAATGGGGGAGAGTTTGGATGTAAAGTGGGGGAGAGTGTGTGCGCAATCGAGGGCAGAGGTGAATGGAACGTTGTAACGTCTATTGCCCTTAGGCCTCGCCTTGGTGTAAGAAACACTATAGGGGGAGGACTAATCTCTCCGAGACTGACACTAGAATAGACCTAGGATCTTCCCCTCTCCCCCATACCGCTACTGACGGTGTAACATTCAGGTTTTACATCGCTCATGCATTATTCATATACTTTTTTGTGATTTTGTTGCCTACTGTGATTCTGTTGCCTATTGTTATGTAGGGTCTATGTGGCTTGTCTGCGTGATGTTAATGTGAATGCTTGCCCCTGTATTTTTTCCGATATATAGCTTGTTCCTAATCCGTATATGTGCCTATTGCAGATATTGTGAGGCATAACTCTTGACTACCTTCTGGGGAAAAGTAAGCGTCACACGGTGTCAACGAGTTGGCCCCGTGACAGGTGGTACCAGAGCGGAAATCGATAGCGGGGAAAGCACAATGACATGCTTTAACCGTCTCGAGCCCAGGAGGGCAGTGCATCTCTCAACCATTGTTTGTCTCCTCTCATACTACTTTTGCAGCTTCCTCAATGAAGTGCTTGCATTAGAGCCTGGGATGGGGGTGCATCTCTATTCCATTGTCTCGTCCTGTAAGACAATGTTTGCAGCTCCCTCAACGAAGTATTAGCCTTCACGCCCAGGAGAGTGATGCATCTTGTCACGGGCCAGGTCCGAGCCAGACCAAAACCCCTGTATGGCACCTCAACTTTCCCCAAATCTCGGCCAACCAACTCCTGCCGAAGGGGTCTATCCCCCTTTAAGTGTTATGTCAAAGTATATGTCGGTATTCCGTCTCGGAGGGTCTCCCTGTGATTAAACCTCGCCCTAGAATGGGCACGAACTATGGGCTCTCGACGGTCCCATAGAGTCCATAGAATTCCCCTTTATGGAGACATATGTCTCCTTCGCCAATGACGTATACCCGACTCTCCTGTCCCTAGTGGACGAGGGTGGATCATTTAAACCAGTTCCAACTACTGATCTAGGGGTGGCGGAAATCCAATGCCAGGATAATCATTGTCCTATTTAGTGTTCCCTATACCAACTCAACCTTTTCCATCAGCATATGTTGATACGTTCCATTCGGCACTCCCTACCAAAACCTTCTCGTAGGTTTGCCAATTCTTGGAGTTGAGTTTGCTATGGCCAAACTCCCCCTTACACATCTCTGCTTTTGCAGCTTTTTCAACGAAGTACTTGCTTTAGAGCCTAGGATGGGGCGTACCCTCAACCATTGCTTGTCATCCCTAAACTGCTTTTGTAACTTCCTCAATGAACTGCAATTCTATCTCAGTGCTTCATGTTGGGCTGAGCTTATTCTTTTATTATCAACTACTCATAATCACAACATTTTGCTTTGTTAATTTAAAAACAATAAAAAAATTATTTGCCAAGAACAAATTTGGATTAAAGAGAGCTTTGCAATTAGACAAGAATACACATCATTTGGAACTTCTGAAAGTTCGGGGAGCAATTGAAATTTTGAGCCGAGTACAACGAGCATCAGTTGTATTAAGCCCATAGAATACGGGCAATTTGCATAAGCTCCTGGATTAAACACTTCTAGGTTTAATATTCATAAAAATTGAGTTTAACAATTTTATGATATTAAAATATGTAACAAAAAACTTCATGAATAATTCTAATTATAGAAAGAAAATATCACAGTTAACATTATTGAACTCCATTTATCACATAATCAATAACCAAAATTTCAACAAGGGCAGTAAAGAATTTACGCAAAGTACCAAAATAATTCGTGGTTTCACACATTTACGTAGACATCCTCGCAGTTACCATCCACGTAATTTACCCCTAAACCAGGTGAGGTGACTAACTTAAGACATGCAAATGCTTTACCAATGGTGACTGTGGCATTGGGATCTTTTGGCATGAATATTTCTTTTCCTAATCGCTAAAATCTTTACTTCAAATCAAATCCGGTTTCAAGTCGCCTGAAAAAATTTGACAAAAAAGATTATATATCATTAGCACTCTTGATACAATAGATGCAGTAGTTTGAGGAAAGCACTATTTGGCCCGTGAGCTATAAAAAAATATTAGCGTTTATCTTCTGACCTATTAAGACCTATAAGAATATGTTTGCTCCCTGATCTATTATTTTGTGAAATTAACCCTCAATGTAAAACAATCAATCACATTTGGTAAAATTTAAACAGATTTTCACTGCATATATAAAGGAGACTCGTCAAACGTTTGTTTTTAATGACTGCTTATCGCAACACAAATGTTATCATATTTCAACAATCTACTTAGTTGCCTAGAAACCGCCTAATGAGATAGTTTAAGGGCCCCTCACCCACCGGTCGAATCTAAGGTTTGGAACCCTGGTCAACTACCTACTTCTCTCTCGATTTGGTTGATCGCAAGCAAGCACAACTTGCTCATTGCTTGACCCGGCTCAAAAAATTCCACGCCTCAGTTTTCAAATAATATTTCACATCCGAATACCGCTTATTTCTCCCTTCTACACCCTTAGAGAACATCAGTACTTCTCCACCTGACCAGCAATAATTTCATGTGCAATTTAACGGGTTTGATATACTCATGTGCCTAACTCCAAATCTAGCAACTCGCGAAACAAAAACTCATCTTCCATATTTGTGGCATAAAAAAGTAGACCAAAATATTAACATATAGCATTTGAAAACTCAATTGCGCAGTACTACTTAGGGGTGTCAACGAGCCGAACCGATACCAAACCTAGGAAGGCTAGGCTCGGCTCGAGAATCAAAAAGATCGAGCTTGGCTCGAGCTCGAAGGTCTTTGAGCCTGGATTTTTTAAGCCCGGCTCGAGCTCGGGATAAGTTCAGCTCGAGCTCGAAGTTTGACGAGCCTATAATTTTAGGCTCGGTTCGAGCTCGACACAAGATCGACTCAAGAAAAGCTCGTGAATGGTTCGATTTCAATTTATTCATTGTCCCTTATTTAGCATTTTATTATTAAATTTCAGCTTTCTAACGAAGGAAACACCAAATTTAAACTTAAAACAAATTTAACATACAATTGACAACAAATTTAAACAAAATTATAAGATTAAAGAAATCTAGTTGCTAACAAATTCAAATTTAACATAAAGTCTACAACCATATAGTTTTAACCTGCTCATGAGCTTTCGAGCTGAACTGAAGGAAGCTCGGTTCGACTCGTTAAAGTCTCGAGCTGATCCCGAACTCGAGCCAAACTCAAATAGTTTGCGAACCACTATGGCTCATTAACACCCTACTACTTATTTATGGTCTAAAATGGATTCAAATCAGGTCATTTTTAGCATCATATACTTTCAACAGGTCTGATAATTCTTTTTAACTTGTATATATATACTGAACTCACTTCACCAATAATTTCACACACGGATCATTTTAAGAGTATAATCGCGATTAGGAGAACTTACATGTCTGCCACTTTTCTGATAGCTTGGCAGTTAATCAACGAGAAATGGACCCAAAAATTATTTCTTCAGACGTTTGGACATCCAGAATATTGTGTCTGTCAAATTCCCGCAGTGTATTAGCAACATTCCAATAAGTCATCTTCTCAAGAGCATTTGCAACTTGCTGCAATGGAAGTAAGAAAATGAAAAGTCCACAAGATATTCAGATACATATGAAAGATCATGCTCTTCTTCCGTTTCTTCTTTAAGGTCCTCCTTACAATGCATCTGCAATCATTACACAATGTTCGGTAGTTGTTAAAGGCGCACTAACACGTCCTGGAGCCTAGGCTCAAGGCGAGGCGTATAAAATAAAATAAAAATATATACTCTTTTACTAGTACGAGTAAACCACATAAAAACATAATACTAAATCATAAATGTCAAAAACACCAAATTAAGTTCATACTTCATAAAGACACGAACATATTCTTAACGTCTTAACCTAAAGTACCTAACTATAACTAATGCTACTAAACTAATAACCATTCATTGTCAATTAAAAAGAACACACAACAAAAACTAATAATCATCATCATCAAGATCATCCTCCAAACTAATATCGTCCTCTCCATAGTCTCCTCTCCATAGTCTCCTCCACTGTCAAAATTTGTTCTTCCTTGGAGTAGAGGGGACTTCGTTAACTCTTCTCCTAACCTTTCTCTATTCTTTATATATTTAATTATGACTATGACTCTTCATATTCTTATTTAAATTAAGGGTTAAGATTAATCTGATTTAAGTTAGATTAGTGCCTGAGATTAATAAAGCAGTTATTTAAAAAACAAAACTGTAAAAATAAAAAAACTGAAAAAGAAACCTAAGTAAAACTTCCAGACGCACCAGGCTCCAAGGTGCGAGTGAGGCGCACAAAACGAGAGCCTTTTGTACAGCACCTCAGTTTCAAGGTTCAAGCCTCAAAACCTTGAGGCGCACCTTTAACAACTACGAATGTTCGATGTCAAATACCAACAGTCGGCTAGTCCTATCATTCTCACTCACATTAAAGGTTAAATTCTGTCTTCTCCAGAAAGATTTGTACTTCAATCCTACGCTAGAAGATGATACTTTAGCCATTTTTCCTACTCTAGTATTATATGCACTTTCTTCAACTCTAGCATCCTTACTAACTAAATCTCATGTTAGATTATCTTCTTTATAGTTTTTGTAATGTTGAGTGGCTCGAGGTCGAATTCTTCCCTATTTCTGGCTAGAACTAAAAAGCCTAAAAAGTGCACCTATTTCACCATGGCCCGCCTTTCCCAACAGCTTGGCGCACAATGCCGCTCCTGGCGCGCGCCAGGGAGACTGCACCCGCCATCAGTATGTTAAAGCACTAAGCACCGTCCCTGGTGTGCCATGCACCATAGGCGTGCCTTTGGCGCGCCATTAATAACTATGGGGGCAACACATGAAAACTACAGCACGAAGAATGCAATGAATTTGAAGCCGAAAACAATCACCAGGAAGATAGTTTAGATTCATACACTTGACAAAATACCAATAGGTTTCTTTTCATGCTAATCCACCAATGGAAGTTTGGATACATAAAAGGGTACTTAGGCTAAACATCATTAAGCATGATATAAATAAATAAATAGCTCCAAAAGAAATAGTTGTTTCTCACTTACTATCAATCGGAAAACACGGAGATTGGGAAAAGCTTTCATGATTGCCATAGTCCTAGAAAAGCTGAAATATGAGGACTTGAAAACTCGTAGGTTCAGGTGTGTCACTTGGCTCAACGTCCAAACATTTCTTGTTGGTGTCCACTTGAACTGTGAAAAATCATGGTGAGAAACCATCAAATTAGAAACTAAAAATTCACTTTTCCCATCATTTTTTCAATTAAAAACATACCCAATCATTCAAGATGACAACCGTAAGATTCCTTAACTCGGGATTCTGTCGCGAAATATCAGTGAACATGACATCCATTTCAGCGATTGGTACCATGTAAGATAAAGATGTCAGTTTAGGAGCTCCACTGAAGTTACACTTGACAGGCCACTTGATATAATAAGCTAGATCTTCCGGATTGCCACGACCATCTAAACACTTTAATTCAACCAGATATGGGCTTGACAACTCAATTTCCTCTAATGATTTCGGTCTGTAAGCCAAGAATTTACGTAGAAGAGGTAATGAGACAAGACTTAATTTTTTAGGAAGAATTGAATTACTAATCTCTAAGGTTTTAAGATTTCCCAAAAATGGCAACATGCTTTCCAAGTTCCTAGCTAGACAATTCACATTATCTAAGCTAAGGGTTTCTAATGAGCTGAATTGGTTGGTAAAATTTGGTCCTAATTCGCAACACTTCAACTTAAGATGCTTCAAGCTTATTGCCATACCATCAAAAAGCTCAATCCTGAAAATGTATTCAAAAACAAACTTCCTCGGTAAGAAGCAACGGTTTTTGCAACAATCAAATGGACAATCTGCAAACAATGTTAAACTTTCGACGCATTTGTTGAGTGCAAACTTAATCCATCCATCAACATCAGCAGCAGCATCAAAACCATCATAACCCAAAGCTCTAAAACAAATCGACTTCTTACTACAAAAACAAAAATTAAATGAGTGTATCTTATCGCCCCTATAAAACCGTATGTACTCATTTACTGCTCTCCTAATTTTTTTTTCAAAAACCATGCAAGAATTTCTTTTTGCATTCCAATTCCAATTTGCAAACATCTCTTTCCAACTAAACCGGAGAAAGGGTTTATAGGCTGAGACATATTTCAATCTACGTGACAAAATAGATGTTCTCACATTGTCTCTTAAACTAGCATAAGATAAAATTTCGTGAAGAAGCTCATCTGGCAGTTTGCTAATGAAATCAGCACCATCTTCAGTTCCCTACCACCCAAAAATAAAATATGAATTAGCAAGAGAAATAGTGAATTAGGAAGTAATAATAACTTTGAATAAAATCAATCTGATAGAGAATGGTATAACCTAGTGGCAGGAAGGTTCTAGAAGGGGTGCCCTGTATAGGGCAAAAGGGCATTTTAGGTATAAGCATAGAGGAAAGGGTTTAGGAAGCCAGAGAGTTAGTTTATGATTGTTTTGTGGCTGCTTTAGCAGAGGGAGGTTTTCTCCTGGGGGATTAGAACATTAGTTCTATCAATTTATCTTTGTTATCCTTGTTGATCTTGTATTCCTTCTTCTATATTTCAATATATCAGTATTTTACTTCAGTTCTGTATCCGGTTTCTATCATTGGTCCGACCTGCCGGATGTATTAGACCGGCGCCATGGAAAATTTACAGAAGCTACTGATAGATTTGTGAGGAGTTGTGAGAAAATGACAGAAACTTTGAGGGAGACGACTGAGATACTTCGAGATTTGATGGAACCCCCTATTTTTTCTGGCAAGGATCCAAAGGAATGGTTAAAGCGCATTGAAAGATACTTGAAGTTCAACCGAACACCGGCGAATCAACGATTCGCTGTAGTTCGACAGTGTTTGGAGGTTTTCGGCAAATATTGGTTTGATCTTATTTCTGAAATCTATCCATATTTAACTTGGTTTGAATTTAAGGAGTTTTTTCTAGAGAGATTTGGAAGTTTTGAAACTCCTAATGGGGAAATAGCATACAGAGAAGTAGAAACTATGGAAGTTATGAAGTCAGATTTGAAGAATGGGGAAAATGAAGGTGACGGGGTGAAGCAACAAGGGGAGGAATTCATTATCGATGTTGATTTTGGTTCATATGAAGAAAATGTTTCAAGGGAGATCTCGCAAGTACAACAAATGGAGGAGAAATTAACACGGCAATGAGAAGAGGAGAAGAAATTGCAGCTACGGTCGGTGATGAGTGTGCATCAGGAAAAAGGTGACCTAGAGGAACAAAAGGGATATTGTCAATGAGGGACCACAAGTGAGGTGTACAGAACTAATTCAATACCTATTTTGTCTTATATGTGTTGCATGACAAAAGTTGCACGGGGAGGACGAAACACACCGTTTAACTCATCTAAGGGACCCATAGCGTGTAATCCACCTGTTCTCGACACGGGTCAGGATAAAAGTAATATACAACAAGTTCTCTCTGTTTTAGGTACGCAGAAACAGAGCAAAAATTGCAACGGGGAACCCTATCATTTACCTCAAAAGAATTGGGAAGATGGTAGCTATGAAAGAGAATATGATGTGGGCAACGTTCCTTGTAGGAACACTGAAATGGATGATGGCCATCACTGTAATTTGGCGAGGATGGATCTGGA